>NC_134800.1:5151111-5353611 GCF_046742065.1 Oratosquilla oratoria | reverse complement strand
GAGATGGGAAGAATAAGTACACATGAATTATTCTATTTCAATTTCTTTTTATTATCATCATTGCCCTGTACTGTGTCCTCTAGAGACCTTACTGCCGCCCCTACGGACCAGCGTCACGAGAGACCTTTTCCTCGACCTTACCTTCTTCTTCTTGGCCACCTGGGCCTCCTGCCGAGGTCCACCTTGACCCGCTGGTCCCCATTGGCGAAACCAGAGGAAGTAGACGAGGTTCCCGTAGCAGACAATGAAGGTGAGGACCAAGGGGAGGAAGATGTTCACCACGAGGACGAGCTGGTACTCGAAGAGGTGGTCCTTGAGGGCACCGCTCGAGGTGCAGGCGTAATGCTCGACGAAACAGTCCACCTCCATCGTGTCCTTCTCGAAGGCGATGAAGGGCCCCGTCAGCTCGAAGTAGAAGCCGTAAGGGATCGAAACACCTGTAGAAGGCAAGAACGAAGAGACTAAAGTTCCTGTAGAAGGAAAGGGCGATGTCACGTGATGGGGCTGTCGTCAGACGATTTTATTCAACTGAGAGACACACTCGAGGATCCTGTCGTGTCCGAGTTCGATCCCCCGCCTCCCTTCACCTGAATAAAATCACCTGACGCTGGTTGAAACATAATCTATAAGATCAATAGGACATAGCGAGTTAATGCGTTCATACACGCACACACATACACACACGCGTGGCGCAGTTGGTAGAGTCCCTGACTGTCACTACGGCGGTCCGGGTTCGAATCCTGTCCAGGGCTGAAATAATTTCAGTATCTCTGTGCTTCGAGTCGTTACTCCAATTCTCGTGGGCGGGTAGTTGGGTGTGTGTGCGTGTAAGGTCATAGCATTACCCATAGATCGGTCATACGAGCTCTGAGCTCTCTTCCGGAAGGGAAATAGCTGTCGGTCACGGGTCCAACACGTGATCCAAAGACCAAGGTGAATCACACACACCATCCCCTTGTTCAACGAGGAAGTTAAGGCTTGAAATGTTAATAAATCCCCCCGAACAGGGCTCGATCTCGGACCACCCGCATGAGAGGTCAAGACGCTGACCCATTACACCAGTAAGCTGCGTATGCGTGTGTTTGAGTACGTGAGTGTATGAGTACGTCAGCAGCAAATAAACACAGCATCGCTACTCAGCCTCAACCAAGTCATCACACTTCACCGGAGCACTGCTGTCATTGTGGATCACAGATGGACTGCCATAAACAAACTGAATGAGTGAAGAATGGATGAATGGATGAGTGGATGGATATATGTTTGCTATACCCAAGGCAATGAAAAGCTCTCAGAAGATGAATGAGTGGGTGAATATACATTTGCTATACCCAAGGCAATGAAAAGCCCTCAGACAATGAATGAGTGGGGTAAATATACGTTAGCTGTACCCAAGGCGAGGAAGAGCACCCAGACGATGTAGACAGAAACGTGTGGGGCTTTCCAGGCCTGCGCCAACGACCTCTGCAGGTTGCTCAAAGAGTGCACGATGCCAAGGTAGCGGTCAACCGCAATGGCCACCTGCGCAGTGCTGTTGGAAAGGACGCTGAAGGCCTGAAGGACGGGACCTACGTGGCAGAGGCAGTCTCCAAGAACCTGGGGGAGGGAAGAACGAAGTGAAGATAAATATGTATATATATATATATATTTATTTTTTTTTTTGGGGGGGGTCGGACTTTAATAATTTTGTTCTGGCTAACGCCAGCTGAGGGAGAAGGGGAAGGGCGGTGAACACCTGAATTGGTCTATTATCTACTCATCTTATGTTTATTCTAATTCTTGTGTTTGTTGATATATATATATATATATATATATATATATATATATATATATATACATACATATACACACACATTAGAGAAGGGTAATGTAGCACATTACTAAAACAAGACTTGTCTCCCACTATCAAAAAATAAGATTAAAAATAAATATATATATGTCTATTTCGACCACTTTCTGTGGTCCTTTTCTAACCTGTTTTTAAAACTGAAGAACCTTACCCAGTTGACTTCGTCGTGCCACAGGTACGGGAGGTCGACCAAGGGCAGGAACAGCACCATCAGGAGGTTGGAGACGGCCAGGCATGCCATCAGGGCCGTCAATCGCAGGTTCCTCTCCCTGCCGAAGGCAGCAGGATAGAGTGGTAACGACACACCACGCGAACCTCAAGAACCCCTTCGCCCCGCCCCTTTTGTTTATATAAAAGGTACTTTGCAAACCGACACACACACACACACACACACACACACACATATATATATATATGCTATCTGTTGACATACCTGCGATATATTCCCTGAAGAAAACACCCTGTAAGATGGCCATATAAGGGTATATACGAGTATATTCTATCTGGCAACATACCTGTGATATACTCCCTGATGAAAACATCCTGCAAGACACCCCATATAAGGGTGTATATATGTTATCTGTTAACATATTACTCCCTGAGGAAGACTATCGAAACGTAAGAGAACAGAAGTGTCTCTGCGATCATCCTGGATTTTCTCTACATTGCTCTCTTCAACTATATGTCTAAAAAAAAAAGAAAAAAAAAGAAAAAGAAAAAAACGACCACACCTACCGGACGACAACCAGGATGTAGATAATGAGGGCATTCCCCAGCAGCGCCGTCAGGATCAGAATGGCGTCCAGGGACGTGATGAGGATCTTGAACCAGACCGGGACTTTCGGGTAGAAGTACATCGGGGCGCTCAGATTCAGCGCCCATTGCCAGCACTGCTCCCAGAGGGTCGAAGGTGATGGCATGTTAGTGGTATAGGGTGAGTGGGGACCACGTAGGTAGATTTTTGTTCTTTTCATTTATTATTATTATCATTATTATATTATGATTGATATTTTTATCATTATTATCATGTTTATAAACCCACCCTACTGCCAGCATTGGACACAATGACGCCATTCACTGATTACATTCAAGCGAATATCGTTAGGCGATTTTATTCAGTCGAGGAGGGTAGGGACTTAAAAACGGAGACTTGATCAGTCAAGACTCCTTTCTTGCTCCAGACCCTCCCCTCAGTTGAACAGAATCGTCTGGCATCAGCCATAACTGCATCGTTTATGGGGAATTAACCCCTTACGGCATCAACCGACAATATCTGCGGAAACTCCGTCCTTAGCCACGCAGGTTACAGATTGCGGCCGTGATCTCGGAAGAGCTTCGTCCGACATAAGAACATAAGAATGAAGAAGACTACAAGGGAGCATAAGGCCTACACTAGGCAGCTCCATATCCATCACCACCAGCCATCCCCATCCACAAAGTTATCTAACCGTTTCTTAAAACAACTAATAGTTTCAGCATTCACTACGTGGTTACAAGTGTTTGGGTTGACACTTGTCACTTGTCACGTTGGTTGCTACCATTAAACACAACATTAACACCACATTGGTTGCTGGCATTAACAACAACAAACCTCGTCTCTGTGCGGAAGAGGTCATTGCCTTGTGATGACGTAGGTTTACTCACAGGTCCAGAGAGTCTGATGTGGAGAGGTGGCGCCATCTGCCCCGATGACGCCAGCAGCGCCTTCTGCAGGCTGGTCCTCGATGTCAGAAGCGCCATGGCCGTCGCTTACCTTCTTTTCCCCTTCGCAGCTCGCCTCAGCTGAATGAAATTGAGTCTACATTATACATTTCTGTGGGGTGATGATGATAGGGAGGACAGGGACGGGAGTTGGGGGGTGGGGAGATATTTTAAATCACTCCAAGTTTCCAGTCCTAAAGATTATCCATACCGTTGGCTAAAGCAAGGACTTATGTCGTTGTGCTTATTGCCAAGTGAAATCACACAAAGTTCCCTGTCCTGAAGATAACGAATACCGTTGACTATAGCAAGGACTTGTGCAGCTGCGCTTATTGCCATATTAGTGATTAGTTATTATCAGCCTTGAGGTCGTCGCAGGTTGCCTTTAACCTTCAATTCAGAGGCCATTGCTCAACTGAATAAAGACTACGTTAAAATCAACGTCCTCGCTGTTGTACACATCTTTGTCGCTTAGTTCCAGCTGCCGCCTGGTGATTTTATTCACCATAAGAACGGGGCGTCGTGCGTGTCACGGCCGACCGGGGTTCAGTTTTCAGCTGAATAAGATCACTTGACGGTAGACAAATCAGAATTGAAGAATTGGTTACGGGCGCCAAAATGGTAAATTGAAATGCCCCTTCTTTACCTCATACTTTCTCTCTCTCTTTTTTTTTTCTTTCTTTTTTTATTTATCGTTATCTTTTTTTTAAGTTTGTCACCCGCCCGGTCCTCAACCTTGCGGCGATCTGGAAGTTCACACACGAAGTCAGAAATCCGTGTCCACATTTTGCCACTGTTAGTCCTTGTCTACTCCAGTGTTCTTTTGTTAACCCCTCGTACTATACCCACCTCATAATCTACTTTGTCTACCCCCTATATTTTCTTTGGTCTACCCCCATACTGTCCTCCTAACTCCCTTCCCATATTTTCCTCTACCCGACAGTTTCTGCCCCACAACTAATGAGAATCGAATGGCATTAGACGGAATGCCCCAACTAAATGATCTAATGGAAAATTGGGTGGTGGAAGTTAAACGAAGACGATCTAGGAGTTGATTTACTCTAACGTTTCGACCAACTTGGTCTTCTTCAGAGAGATGTACAGAATTTTTCTGACATGGGTTACAATATATATCACTGTAACCCATGTAAAAAAAGATGTACATCTCTCTGAAGAAGACCAAGTTGGTCGAAACGTTAGAGTAAATCAATTCCTAGATCGTCTTCGTTTTACTACCACCACCTAATCTCTCATTTGTCCTTTCTTCTCCAAATATGGTATCTAACCCTCTATATTTCATTCTAGGTGACGCTATGCAATTCTTTTCGACTTAGGTGACGCCACTGCTGATATCGCGAGTTTCTTTCATAATACTCTCGTTCTGACACTGGCAACGTCATCGGTAATCGTGTATGGTCTCGCGTTCGCTTAGTTGTGGGTTCGAATCTCGCACTCCTCTCCGATTCATGTTACCTGGCACAACAGTCCTCAGAGCGCACAACAGGGGAACGTCTACGGCCTTAGCTACTCATCGCCTCGTGGCGTAGGCTCCTCACCATCTATACCCGCGTGAAGTCCTTTTTCAAGTCGAATATTATTGACCCCGGTGCCAAATGAACACAAACTTGAAGTCCTCTAGTCCTGGTGGCACTGTGACACTCTTCAAGGCACTCCACTCACAACAAAACTGACTCCTTCGTTCCCTTGTCTCTCCCATAACACTCCCCTTCCCCCTCCTCCTCCTCCTCCTCCCAGACAACACCCTTCCCCACTCCCTTCAATATGGCCTTCTTCTTTTGTCATCACTGCTTCCCTTCGTCATTTCATATTCATTCTACTCTTCTCCCTCTCCCTCCTCACCCCCCTTTTCTTCCTACCTCTCCCTCTCCTCCTTTCCCTCCACATCCTTATCCTTCCCTTCCTCCTCCTCCTCCTCTTCAAACAAAAGAAAGATTAAGAAGATAAGAGCTGGCAGAATGAGAAAGAAAGAGATACAAAATGAACGACATAGAAGACATTAATGCAGTATTAGAAGGATAGACAATCAGATAAAATGAGACATATTCTCATGAAGAGGGGAAAGTGCCATTGGACTAGAAATCTGTTATTGTGGTACCAATATTCAAAGGTGAAAACAGAGAGGTACTGATGAATTATTGATGTCCTTGACCAGCATAATAGCTAAAATGTATGAGAAAATGTAGAAGATAGAGGGATGAATCTGAGGGGAAACAAATTTTTGGTTGACAATTTGGATTCAGAAAATAAGTATTATGTAATCAATCTGATAAGTATTTAAGAATGGTTATGAGCTGCATATGAGAGGGGGCTGGGTGGATTATGTATACCTGGATTTGGAAAAAGTCTTTATCAAGGTTCTAAACAAAGGATTACTGTTAGTTTGGAAAATGTAGGCCTTAAAGGGAGTACATTGTAAAGGGTAAATGACTTTAAGTAATGTATGTGAATAGCAATGTCAGATGAGATGTACAGGAGAGGGATGACTGGAGGGGTACCACAGGGTTCAGTTCTGCGACCTGTAATATTCTTGCTATGTATCAATGGAATAGACCTGTAGCTATGCAAACATATTCCAAATGCCAAGATCCTACTATATATATCAATGAAATAGGTAGCTGTGCAGACATATTCCAGATGCCAAGATCATGAGGAAAGTAAAAAGTAAAGAGGATTATAAACTGCTACAGGAAGACAACTGGTAATTATGCTCCTCCCTTTACTATTTTCATTCAGTGATATAGAAACAGTCCCACACTTATACAACACAAATAACAGTCCAAAGTTTCTTCCTAGAAAGATCTGTGGAAGGGCCACTGTGGGGCTGTGGATTTTCCATTTACTGAAACTTGAGGTAACAGATGAGATAATTGACAATCACACCATTGCCACTACTTAGGGCATTAGTACTAACACTACCTTAACTGCTCTGACCACCAGTATGCGTTAAGGAACTGAAACTAAATAAAAGGTGCTTTTTGAAATAAACTATACTATTGATCTAACAGTGTAACATAACAGAATTTTATTATTCAATTATACCATCCAATACATTCAACTTTATTACCGTGTCACAAGTCTGACAGCCCTCAGAACAATACTGTATATCAGTGTTTCCTGCTTGCCTTGGTTGTCTAAGCACAGGCCAAATATGATGGCTTTTGCTGCATCTGTGTACATCATGGAGTACACTCTTCTTCACTCTCGAATGAACTGCCCCATTACCTTCTTATTCATCTCAAATAAATCCCAACCTTCTGCCTCTGTTAGGTTGATGGCTCCTTTAGCCTTGTAGAAAGCCAAGGCTGTGTAATTGGACTTAAGGGAATAAAAATTTACTCTTGAGCAGCCGAGGTCCAGCCCATACTGTCAGAAAACAAGAAAACAATTCAGTATTCACCAAAAGTAAAGATTGATCTATTTGGCAAATGTGAGAGATGCAAACAAGTTAATGAAAAAAAGGTATTCACAATTTACTTAAGCAAATCATTTGTTTGCAAAAATTATCTATACAAAACAATCCAAGAGATAGAGTTCATCCTTCTCACCTGAGTCACCTCTTTAAGGAGAGCACTGCCAATGCCTATGCCCTGGTAGGATGGCTGGACATACAGATCCTCTAGCACAATACTCCTGCCTTCCCAAGTTGAATACGATAGGTATGAAATGGCATATCCAATAACCTTTGATTCTTGCAGGGCAACAAAGCAATGAAATGCTGGGTCTTTTCCAAAGCCATCTTCCTCCAGTGCTACAGATGTGTAATGAAGTAATATGAAAAATTTATGTCTACTATCGTAAGTGTCACCTAATTTGTAATGCAACTACTCTATAAAAAAAAGTTACCTACATATATATCATTCAAAATGTATACTAAAACATGCTTATCTAAAAGTAGTGCACTTTTACATGTATATAATGTATGGAATACATTGATTATGGATACAAACAAAAGTAGACCATAAACTACACAAATACATCATAAATATACACCTGTAGAAAACTTCAGGAAATCAAAATAACTGCTGTCTTAAGAGTACTAAAATGGTTTAGGCATAGGGAAAGAATCAGTGAGGGAAGACTAGCAAACAAGTGTGGAATGCAGAATTAGATGGATTAAATTTGGAAACTAAAAATGAGATGGATGGACAGGGTAAACAGTAGTCAAACAAATAAAAAAAATTCAGGTATCTGGAAAGTCTAGTTCAGGTTTTCTTCATTCTTTATACTCTTATTACCTTTATTCATTTTACTATTCTTGCCGTTATTTCTTCTGTATGGTATTGTAGTGGAGGAAAGTGGAATAGCCTACTCCCACACTTTCATGTGGAGCGTATGCCAAAGTTATTAACTCTTTTGACTCTTTCATGATGAGTTCTTGATTCTAGTTTTATTGTTTGGGTTTCTCCATGGGCCAACATATTATATCGAGTTTTGTATTTCTCCTTTCTCATATAAGTCAATGGAGATTATCTCAATTATTGACTCATTGTTAATGGATTTCAAGACCAAGAATCTTGGGTAGATCAACTCTGAGTCTACCTCACCTTAGTATGGATCAAGATGACGATTGGAAGGGGTGATATTTTCAATGTTGGCAGTCATTACCACCTATGATAAGGGTGGGCAATTGCTCCAATATTACCAACAGAGGGTGTTCTCTAGTTTTGGGGTAGGGAAGTTCTTCACTCTGTTCACAGGGGAGTGTTGTGGAAGGGGAGGGAGTGTAACAAAGGGGCTTTACACTATATCTCTGGGCAGAGGTGGGTATTGGTGAATTGCTCTGTGCAGAGAGTTAGTGACCAATTCTTTTCTAAAGGCATTGTGCCTTTGGCAGTTCTGTTCTTTCTACCACATCAGTGCTGCCACTTAGTGCAGAGAGTGTACAGGTATCTGGTGTTAAAAGTGTATACACAGTATTCTAAGTTACCTACTTTTCTGGCAGATTTTAGGTCCATCTGGATCGTACTTTGCAAATTCTTGAATCAAATCCATTACTGATGCACAATCATCTTTTTGGGCTTTCCTTGTGACTACGCCATCCATTGCTGGAAGTATAAGCAGTTTTAGTCAACAAATGCAAATGCACTTCTATTCACCTCCTCTTTTTAAAGAAAAATAGTCTACAATTATAAGTGCTAATTACAATTCCTGATATTGCTTGATCTGTTCTCACAATAATTTCATTCTTTCTGGACTTGTGTGGCAAATATCAAACAGCCTGTCTTCAATGGAAGTTTTATTTTCATATCATTAAATGGTTACATTTCTCAACCTTAACAAGATGAGCATTTTTCATTAAGAAAAAAAAAAAAAAAGTGCAATTACCTTCAGTCATTTTCAAGCCATCCACATGTTTACATTCATATTAAGACTTTCAAACAAGCATCTTGGTTTGGGTATGAATTTCCTGCAAACTACCTATATCACTTCCTAACAGTACTTTGAAAAAAAGAGGACCATTTTGGCAATTTTCTAAGCTTTTTACCTGACAATAATGAAGCATCAAGCATTGCATAAAGCTCAATGTTACTCAAAGCTAAGGCACCATCCAGTCATAACAGTAGAAAAGGAAATACAAATGTGATGGAAATTTGTGAATGTTGATTATTCTCTCCTCTGATAACGCTGGACTACATATTGAGGAACACACTGACTAAAGAACTCCAACCATTCTTCAGTTACTTTCACAGCTAAAGTGATCTCCTCAAAGACATCACTTCTCTTAACTTCACAAAATTTCAAGTTTGTGAACAAATGCAGACTAGGTGTATTCCCATACTTTATTTTTGCCTCAAGGGTTTTAATGTGAAGTGCACTTACTGCATATTTCAGCATCAAGAGTAATGCCTCCTTTCCAAGTCCATGACCCCGATTCTTTTGTTCTGCTATCATGATTTCTGCTTCAGCTATGCTTGAGTCACTTGGGTCAGTCAAGAATATGTTTGTATCACCTACCATGGCATCCTGTTCATTCTTTGTCTTTTCTAAAACTTCTCTGTCTAAAACAATAAATGTACACTTATCTTCATCTTCATACCACGATCTTTGCATTCTGTATTCTTCTTCCAGGGTCAAAGGTTCTGAGCCAGTAAGGTTTAACAGTTCTTCAGATTTCATCCACTGATGATATTTTTCAACATGGTATGAACAATATGGAACTAATACTACTTTCTTTCCAACAATGCATATTTCTGAATTAATTTTCATGGTTCTAGATTAATGCAGCACAAGAACACTCCAAAAACTGAGCACAAGTTCTATAATGTAATATTTATTATTAATACAAATACAGTGCCAGTTATACCTGAATAAGAGTTCTATTGTAATGAAAGGATGAATGTAACAAAGGATTCTTGTGTATATGCCAGGGTATTAAAAAGGCCTGCTGATTCCTGAGTAGAAGCTTCATATAATATCTGTTAAAATAAAAACAAATAATTAGTAACTTCATTCAAAACTATACAAACATATATGACAAAAATATTTCAGAAACAAAACCCAATCTTTGATGGAAATCTAACTGCCAGAAATCAAATGTCATGTTTCACACTAAACTAAAACTAGACATCTAATCACTACATCTTTAGGGAAAAAATATATATAAAAAAATAATAAATAACTAACAACTGTAGCACTACAACTTCAGCAAAGTAATACTTCCCAACCAGCTACCACATACCACTTGCCTCCATATTCTACATACTGATTTTAACTGAAAAACAAGTGTGACTTATGCATTGTTTATGAACCAGGCAGTGGGTGGGAGACAGCTATGACCCTGTATCCATGAGTTTTGATGAAAGGGAAGTAAATGGGTGATAGGGGGAGTGGTATGAAGGGTTTGGCCACTCAATTTTATTATTTCTTGCTGAAGTTTTAAGTGACCTCACCATGGCCAGTCTAGGGACTCACCACTTATATTATTGTATCTTTGATTCATAGTTGTTTAGAAATGTCAGTGGGTAATTTCTGAGGGGAGGCCTCCATTCTATTTTTATTAAACCACTTAGTTTTTTTAATCAATTAGTCTTTCCATCAGTTTAGGTTTGATATGTTATGAGATGAAGATTAGGGAGTGAACCAAGTTCACTATCTTCCTCCACCAAAGTGGTGACATTAGGTTTGGTAAGATAGTGAGGCATTAGCTTTATTTATTATATTAGATTATATTTTGCCTCATATTAATCAGTAAGACAACATAGTCATCTTAGCCAAAAACTGTATTTATGAACTATGTTAGTGAAAAGTTTTCTACAGTTGATTATATTTACTACTTCAACAGAAACGAGTTTTCTTTTATATAATGGATATTTTTCTTCAAAGTTTTACTACATGGAATAACGGCATTTATTTTTTTATTTTTATTTTAGAATCGTATGCACATATAAAATATACAATGTGTAAATTTGCGAGGATGATAAAATTGACATGTCCATTGTGGTTCTCTTACAAAAAATCCAGATACATTTTTTTTTTCAAGCACCTCTTAATTATTATACATTTTCAGTATTATTCCAGTATCGCGCACATATTTTTCACTTCTTTGATTTTTGCACTTCGCAATTTTTTTTTCTATGGTTAGGTTAGGATATATTAGGTTACGAGCTATTGCACTATGTAAATTTCAAATTAAATATCCGTGGTTGCGTGAATATGGAATTTGACCGCATTTTCTCATGCCATATATTGTGTACAATACATCCAAATCATTAAGTTTCGAACCTTCAAGAATCTTGGGCGGGGGGTGGGGGTAGGTCACATCACCGGAATTAGATTGTCTGGTTTCAAAACAACACCTAGCGTTTGCATGAACCTTCACATCAAAGTCAGTATGAACTTTCATATATATATATATATACTCCTGGACCATGAGGGTGGGGGGTTGGTCACAATATCACCTGGCGTTTGCATAAATATGTTATTTCACATGTATGGTTGTTGTTATGAACAAAATTATCAGTGTTGTCTATGGAGTTACAGGTTGTCGGCGATTTTCTTTCCCGGTTGGCGCCGAGGGATTTTAGTTTATCTAAAACTATTAAAACAAACTACCATGAATACCCTGGCTTATCACATCACAATGCTTACAAGCCCGATCGTCTAGCCCAGTGCCCATTGACAGGATTGACTGTTTGAAATTTCGTCCATTATTGACGGAGTTAATAAATGTAATTCCGAAGTATTTGATTTGATTTTAATTACTTCAGTATAAAATAACTTTACAAGTAATTCAAGCCAAATTCCAGTATAAATTAATTAATCGACAAATGTAAAGATTTTAGACTGAATCACAGGTAAGAATATGATAATATACTAGGGATAACTTGTTTTATGTATTTATGTATATACCAAGAGCTTTTTACCCTCTTACAACGGAGGCAGCCAAGTTATCTCGAATTATGACAAAAGAAACAATATAGATTTAATATATCTAGACTTTGCAAAAGCTTTTGATACCGTCCCACACGAAAGACTACTTACTAAATTAGCTTTGCATGGAATAAGTGGTAGCCTATTAGGTTGGACTAGTAATTGGTTGAAAGGTCGAAAACAGAGAGTTGTTTTAAATGGAAAAACTTCTGGATGGAAAAGTGTTGCAAGTGGAGTTCCTCAGGGTTCCGTTCTTGGGCCACTTCTATTCATAGTATATATAAATGATATAGACAATGGACTAAAATCTACTGTTTCCAAATTTGCTGATGATACAAAACTGTGCGGAGTGGCAAATGATCACTCAAACCAATTAGATATTCAAGAAGATTTAGATAAATTACAGCAATGGTCTGAAAAGTGGCTAATGAAATTTAACACAAGTAAATGCAAGGTAATGCACATAGGTAAAAATAACAGCAAGTACGATTACAAGTTATTTGGAAATTCGTTAACAAAAGTGGATAGTGAAAAAGATCTCGGCGTAATTATCAGTAACGACCTCAAATCATCCAAGCAGTGTATTTCAGCCTCTGAGAAAGCAAATAAGATTCTGGGATTGATTGCGCGATCTTTTGATTTCAAAAGTCCATCACTCATTAACAAGCTATATAAATCGTTAGTTCGTCCACATTTGGAATATGCTGTTTCCGTATGGTCACCGAATCTCATTAAAGACATTGACAGACTGGAAAAAGTACAACGGCGAGCCACAAAACTGATTCCAAATATCAAAAATAAATCATACGAAAATCGACTTAAGCACATGAATCTGTTTTCCCTAAAAAAGCGTAGACTCAGAGGTGACTTGATACAGGTCTTTAAGATTTTAAAGGGAATTGACAACATCAAAAGTGACCAAATTTTCACATTGAATGAGAATCAGACAAGAAACAATGGTCTCAAACTGTCCGGAAATAGATTCAATTTGGAAGTAGGTAGAAACAACTTTGCCAACCGTGTAGTTAATGAATGGAATAAACTTCCTGCACAGGTAGTGCAATGTAGTTCAGTTCGAAGCTTTAAGAATCATTTAGATAAATACCTAAGTAAGATGCTGTAATGATTATAATTTATGTTATATTATTTTTTTTTGTTTTGTTATAATTTGTCTGTCTGATTTTCATTTATTATTAGTTATATGTCAATTTATTATCATTTACTATTTACCTGTTTGTTTGTTATTCAACTATACCAATGCATTTATTTATGTATTTTAATTGTTATTTACATTGTTATAGTTTTAATTTATTATTAATATGATGGTTTTTTTTTTTTTTTTTTTTTTTTTTTTTTTTTTTTTTTTTTTTTTTTTTTTTTTTTTTTTTTTTTTTTTTTTTTTTTTTTTTTGCATCCGACCTAGATATGGATCAAAAGGTCTCCTGTCGGCATGCTTTGCCTTTGTAATCCTTGTAATCCTTTGTATGTACCCACTCCAACGCCACCCCCTACTCTCCTCCACTTCAGCTCCCCTTGGATGACGGGTCATCCCCGTATCCCGCCCACTGCCCCGGGTCGGAAGCATTGCAACAATACACAGCACATCCACAGCAAGGCCGGTTCACCCAATTCATTTGTAAGACGTCGTTGTTCCACTGTAAATCCAAGAGTGCTCTCATCTTCCGTCACTTATACCTAGGATATGCTAACCCAAGGTAAAAAGAATACTATAAGGTACGTTGAGCACCTCCACCGTGACGTCATAGGAAATCCAGAGGGGGAGAGTGAGAGGTGAAAGAAAATGTAAACTTTAAATAAAATCACCTGTATGTATAGTAAACTTTAAAATTACACTGATGTTCACATAATATTGAAATTACTCAGTTTCACTTTCTTATCCTCAAATTATCAGTATCTGAGATATGACAGCCAGAAAAGTTATAAAAATGTTTTCCATGCTTTCACATTAGGTGGGCTATATTAATATGACGAGTTATTAGATGGGATGACATGTCAATTTATATGTTTATCAGGTAGATGAGGAAGATATTATATTGTTGATATACACCAACTAGCTGAATATAAACCCAGTAGTAATGACACACAAAAGCATCATATGGTTTTTATTATATTACATTTTGGATTTGCGTGGATTTCCATATCCAAGCGTGGATTCTATATGTAGACCTTTATCTCCACCAAGCTCAGTTATGTTTTAACCGGATTCTTTAGTCTGTTTATTTGCAATTGAATAAAAATTTCAGGAAATGTTGCTAATAAATAGTTACTTTCAAAATGACGGCTGCATACATATCCAGATGACCGAGTATTGTGTGTGCCACATAATTCAATCCATTTCTAAGTTCTTTATCTTTGGGTAGTGAAAAGAAATGTATATTTTTATCACCTTTCAGCCTAATGGCATTGCACTTCTGCACTATACAAACTGTTGGCATTTTTATATGTTATTTGTCTGCCTTAGCTACCCCTTTAATCAGAAGATGGAGCTTCGCTCTACACACTGGTGTGTGAGTGACTGACAGCTCTCGACATGCGGAGCCGTGGTCTCGATATTTCCGTTGACGTCATCATTTACCTGCGCAGTGGAGAGGTTTTCTGACTCTCCCTCACACCCCACCCCCGCTAACGTACCTTATAGTATTCGTTTTACCTTGATGCTAACCTACGCGGCATTCCTCCCGACGACCTTCCTCGCTCGCATCCACACCATAACCCCCTCCTTGATCTCAAGAACTACCTATTCGTCGTCTCCCAAGTCGTAGTCGTTCAACCCAAGATCTAAGAATATAAGGTCTAACCACTTCCGACCGAATTTCGAGGGAGTTGGCGCAGCGAGCCCGTGAACGTCACCTGGCTGTTCAAAGTGGGGTTAGCGGGTCCTATAGCTGTCAGTTGAAGTTGGTCCGTCGTTCGAAAATGACGTCGCCTTCGCTCGCACCGCTCCACTCAATTAGTTATATTCTGACAAATATTATATAAAATATATATATATAAATATATATAAAATATTATAGTTCCTGTCTATATATATATGAATATATGATATATAATATATATATATATATAATATATATATAAAATATTATAGTTCCTGTCTTCCTTGGCGTTTCACAGTTTTCTTCAGTGTATCACAAAGAGAAAATGGACGCATCCAAATGACGTCAGAAGCTGCGCAGAACTGCTCCAGCGGTTAGACCTGTTTACTTAGACCTTGGTTCAACCATTCCGGGAGGCGTCTATTTCGATGCGGACGTCTCAGCGTTGCACCTTCGTCTGCCTCGCCACCCTTTTCGTCGCCTGTTACTCGACGAAGCTCTAGAACAGCGTTACTCAACCTTTTTACCCTTGCGGAACTTTTGAAATAAATTGCATGTCTCAAGGAACTCCTGCGCAAAAAACAACAACAACAACACATATACCATATCTTTCTCATTTTATTTTTATCGTTATAATAGGTTAGATAGAATGATGTCTATATTACATTGTTACAATAACCAAGAATATGTCGTGCGTGTTTAATTATATTACGTATATGAAAATAAATTAAAACCAAAAGTGCATTAGCTTATCTCACTTGTTCTCGCGGAACCCTTAGGGACCTTTTGCGGAACCTCAGGGTTCCGGGGAACCCTGCTTGAGAAACGCTCCTCTAAGATATGTCGAGACACTTCGTGAACGGAAACACTGTTCCGCGAATCTATATCTATCACAACACCTCTCGTCTACTGAGAGGTACATTTACTGTCTCAAGGTCTTACCCATACTCCCTCCTCCACCTGTTTTCCGTGTCTCTGGGATAGTAGGCCAGACAGCCAGCACTATGAACTAAAAGACTTCTTACCCGGAAATCACAACGTAAAAGCTGTTCCACTAGTTGACCCCAAGAAAATTCTGATACCACCATTCCACACCAAATAAAGGGCTTATGAAAAGTTTTGTGAATGCCCTAAGCAAGAATGGAGCTGCTTTCAAGTACATAGAGACAAAGTTTCCTTGTGTAAGTGAAGGCAAGCTAAAGGCAGGAATCTTCGCTGGCCTTCAGGTTCGGGAATTGATTAAGGACGTGCGTTTTGTAGAAGCATTAGCTGGTGCCGAAGTGAATGTCTGTTTTTCCTTCAAGCAGATTGTCCAAAACTTCTTGGGAAACAGCTGCTCCTCAGAATATTATAATATATATATATATATATGTTGGTACATTATGACAAGTTGATGAAGGTGGAAAAAGAAGTCACGGGTCTAGTTCCGAGTTTCAGGAATGAACTCAGAAACTGAACTAGACCTGTGACTTCTTTTTCCACCTTCATTTATATATATATATATATATATATATATATATATACATATATATATATATATATATATATATATATATATATATATATATATATATACATATATATATACATACATCCAAGACCTGATTTCAAATTTCCAGCAACTTGGGTCTATAATGAGTGTGAAAATGCATTTTTTGCACTCACATCTTGACTGTTTTCCCAAGAACTGAGGAGACTACAGTGAGGAACAGGGAGAGCGGTTCCATCAGGATATTCGCAACGTGGAAAATCAATACCAGGGTACATGGAATGTCAACATGATGGCGGATAACTGCTAGTCACTGAAACGCGATGGTCTGGATACACAAGCGGAAATCAATCCAGTCCTCCTTCCTTTGAATCAGCATGTAGGCTAATTATTGAAAATATATTTATGTATGAATTCATTAAATTTGATGTTGATGATTCTGATTCATTTCATGATAAACGTGATTGATTTTATGTTGATTTGGAATACATTTAATAAATTATGTATTCTTTTAATACATATTTAAACATTATTAATTGTATTTTATTCAAAATTCTTACGTGATAGAGCAAAAAGAGTGAGATATTTGATATCAGCAACCCAAGAATATATGAGATCATTTCCACGAAAAAAAAAATCTAAAGGTAGACCAGTGTTATCTCCTTCCTTCGGTAGAGATTGTTACTGTACTTTACTGTAGTGGATGCTGTAAACACTAGTAACAGAGAGACTAGGTAGGCGAATATATATATATATATATGTGTGTGTGTGATTTTTCCTGCGGTGATTCAGTATTATGGAAAAGTATAATATTAGATCATTTAACAGTCTAACTAATGTAAGGCCATGTTACATGTATATAAAAACAAATTTGTCGGTAGTCCCCAACCGACCAAGTTTGAGTATTTGCTGCATGTCCGGGGTATCTAATAGCACTCTTTAAAGGTCACTACAGAAACTGACTTTACTGGAACTTCATGGATCAAGGCATCCTCGAAATTCATAATGTATCTCGCTTTTTTATTTCACTGGTATTTTTTTTTTAGAAGTGCACACGTATGTGATATAGCAATAGAAGATTAATTATTAATTTTGTAAACTATAATACATCAACGTGATATGCTATTGGCGGAAATCAACAACAGAAAAGTTGCTAAAACCGATTTATTAACGAACGAAGTCGCGACGGCTGAATGATACGCCATTTTGTTTTGATAGATGCCGAGGTCGAAGAATTGAAAGGATGATAAATTTGTCTATTCTAACTTAACCTACATTTAGTAATTCGGTACCTCAAATTCAAAAAATCATCCGGGTCGTCGTCGTCGTCATCACGGATGGTGACAGCTTGATTATTATTGTACTTCGGGCAATTAACAGACGACGGCAGAACCCCGTGTTCTCTCGAAAAGTCCAAGGAAACCGGATTGTCTTTGTAACAGTGCTCAATAATGTCACCTGGAGTTGGAGGACACCTGGTTCACAACGTGAAAGCCATTGTCTAATTGACAGTGATTGAACTGGACAGACGAAAACATCGCGTCTGGACTGTATCTTAACGGCTTCGTTCGTTAGTAGATTTGCTTGTAGCAAGATTTGTTGTTATTTATTTCCGCCAAGAAAATCGCATATTACGTTCATGTATTATAATTTACAAAATATTTAATTTTCTAATGCTACATTGTGTAGGTGTGCACAACTAAAATAAAACCCCTCCCATTTAAAAAAAATGAAATGATTGCAAAAAAAAAATTCTAAATGTGAAAATATGTGCTTGCATGTTATTTTTTTAATATACTGTAGCCAAAATGGCTGTATGATATAACAGGCACCTCTTAAAAATAAATCTGCAATCCACAACTAGAGAAATACTACCCTGCCTCCTCTTCAACAAAGATGTGGTAGTGTAAAAGAAATTGAAATTTTATTATACAAAAGATCTAGATAAAATCTCAAACATCCATCTAAAACACATTGTAAATGCAGTAAAGCTTTTGACATAGTTTCAACCATTCTGGTTGTACAGTGAAATTCCAACAATCTCTGCAAATGAGCTTATATGATATCCATATTAAAATTTATCAAACCCCCCAGGAAACCCAGCATCCTAGAGAACAATCTCTACTATAGATAGATAA
The DNA here is from genome assembly GCF_046742065.1 of Oratosquilla oratoria. Lineage (NCBI taxonomy): Eukaryota > Metazoa > Arthropoda > Malacostraca > Stomatopoda > Squillidae > Oratosquilla > Oratosquilla oratoria. The sequence continues at coordinate 5,335,209 of NC_134800.1, read as the reverse complement.
TAAAATTCCAGAATCATGCAAGCACAGATATTTAACATTAAAGTTATGTTGTCTAATAGGTTGTAACCTAACCTAATGTAACCAATCTATAGGAACAGTAGATCATTGAAATGCCCCCCCCCCCCAAAAAAAATGTGTTTGTGTGATACAGGAATAGACTAATCATAGACATCTGCAACACTGACAAGAAATGACTAACAAACTTCTTAGCTAACGGATAGAACAGAGTAACCCATAATGGATCACCAAAAGAATTGTCACCCCAGACTTTGACAGGGTGACAATTTTTCAGGTGTGCTACCCTGGGGTGATGATTCTTCAGTTGTATAAGTTGATGACAATGAGTACTCTAGTTAGGATAGGATAGGTTCTATTGGAGCCTTATGTTCCATTCACTGTGGTCATGTGTGACAATTCTTCAGGTGTATATTAGGGTAACAATTCTTGAGATGGGCTATCCTGGGGTGATGATTTTTGAGGTGGATGTTGTAGGGGTGACAATTCCTCAGGTGATGTCCTTAAGCAATCAAATAACTATAGACATAGTCAATTTTTTTCCAAGGAGCAATACCCTCATCTGTACTATTCAACCTCTTCACAAGTGATCTCCCCACACTTGAACCAGAACATAACACCAAAGGCTTACCTTTAAAGATGACATAATGATGAAATAGCATATCAACTTCAAAATAGTTACTGAAAACGCCTAAACTTAATTTAGGTCTATTGATATGTGTATGTACAGTATACATATGACTTCCCACAGTATGAATACCACGGTAATGACACTACACAAGAAATTGGGAATGTCATTTTATTCTGAATACTACTAGGATTATTCATCTTTATGGCAAATAATGTAACTGTCTAATTGACGTTATTTTTACTCTTGGACTTTGGTTTCCACCCTCCTTCAAGAGCTTTGTCAGCACAGTTTTTAGTTTTTGATAGCACCTCTCAAGAAGGAATGATTCTTTAGTCTTTTTGATATTTTCAATTTCTGAAGTGTCTTAAGTCAGCTAGGAGCATGTTAGATATGTATTGGGAAAAGTTATCAAGCATTTGATGGTTATTTGATGCATCTCTATGATGTTTGTCAAAAGTTTAGATTAGTGTATCTTTCCAATACATAAGTTTCCTGGATTTTAATGAGAATTGGTTATAATGTTGCCTTGAGTTTCACTGACTGGAAACCTGAAGCACCTCAATGGCTAGCTCCAGTCCTTGGGCTCTCCCATAGATCTCTCTGGGGAGAATTTTTGGACTGCAGTCTGTTCTATTGGTGGAAAACTTTTAGTTGTGGGTAAAATCAATAGGAAGGGTGTAGTCACCAGTTGTCAGCTCTTTTATGTGTAAAGGTGGAGGACTCTATTTGAAATTTGTAAGAGAGATCTTGAGCCAGTTTTGGAGACTGAGTACCAGTATAGTGGGTTTGCATCCCCAGTTGGAGGTAGGGGGTGTATGGCTTTTGAAGATACGTAGGCATCTGGGGAAGACAATTCTCACTGCTTTCCATCAGGACTATAACTAGGAATTAGCCATCATTGGCCCCTTAAGGATTGGATTATTTTATAAGTGTGAAGTTATGTTCTGTAAATGATTCTTGTCTTTATTGGCAAGCAGAAGAGATATTTTAATTCAAGAGATATTAGCAGAAAGTTTGGGTATGATGGATTTCAGTATATGGTTTGTGTTCTTGATATTTTCTATGAACAGAAGACAGCAAGTTTCCGCCAACATATGGTGTGACTAAGTTAAGACTGAGTTTTCTCATGAATACAAATCTAAGAGATATTATGATTGTATGAATGATCAAATTGATCAGTGACAGACACTGTTGGGTCACTGTAGACTTCTTTGCACCCTTTGGTGTCATGTAACTTTGATCAGTCATTAAGGAATTCAGAAACTTTTAGTTCTTGTGAGGCTCTCATCTATATAAAGCCATTTTGGATGAGATTCATTAGTTTTTTTTTTTTTTTTTTTTTTAAGAAATGGAATTTTGAGTCATACCTGGAAGTGTGGTTTGGAATATTCCCCTCATCCATATGGATCTACACCTTGTCTTGTCTCCCTGTCTTAGTCAAGGCTCTTGTGTTGTGGGCTAGTGAACTGAACTTTCAAATACATGCAATAAAAGACAGGAAAAAGCGTTTCCAGTGTAATTAGTTTAATGGGTCATCTCAAAATAAGATGAAATACATGGGATAAGTATTTCCTGTCATTTGCAATGAAGTATCTCATGAAAGGGTATTGAGGTGACCTACACTGGAGAGACCCAATGTGACCTTTGTGTTTTGGCTTTATCAAAAGCCATGTGATGATTTACACAGGAGAAAAACTGTCTCAGTGTTATCTGAAAAACTGTTTTCTCTCATGAAAATAGTCTCAGATGATCCACACAAGACAGCAAACTTTCCAATGTGACTACTGCAATGATTTTTTGTTTCTTTTTCACAAAGAAACATCTCAAAGTGCATGTGATGAAATGGGAGAGAAGCCTTTCTAGTGTGACTTTTGTGATGTAAGCTTCCTCACAAAGAGATAATCTCAAAAGAGTATCATGACACAGAGGAGAAAAAATCTTCCTAGTATGACTTATGCAGTACAGTTTTCTGAGGAAAGGATCATCTTACAGTGCATTTGATGACCCACACAGAAGAGAGCCCCTTTCTGTGTGATCACTGTGATACAGCTTTCTCCTGGAATGATCTTGGAAAGTATATTATGACCCATGCAGTAGAGAAGACTTTCTAGTGTAACTTCTGCAGTGTATTGTTCACCAATAAGTGTAATCTCAAAAACCATATAGTGACCCACACAGGAGAGAAGCAGTTCAAGTATGACCTATGCAATACACTGTTATCAGAGAAGGGTGCCCTCCAAATTTGAGTGATGACCCACACAGGAGAGAAACTTTTTAATGTAAATACAATGCAGCTTTCTCATTTAAATATAATCTAAAAAAATTGTGACAACTAATACAGGTAAGAAACCTATGCAGTGTGATGTATGCAATGCATGTTTCTCACAGAAAAGTGTTCTCAAAAGCCATTTGATGACCCATACAGGAAAGAAGCCTTTCCAATGTGGCCTATGCAATACATCTTTCTCACAAAAAAGTCATCTTTAAACCCATATGAGGACCCACACAGGGGAGAAGCCTTTCTACTGTGACATATATGGTGCAGCCTTCTCATAGAAGATTAGTCTGAAGAGGCATGTGTCTACCTGTATAGGGTAGACACCTGTGTGATGCAACTTTCTTAGAGAAGAGTGTTCTGATAAACCATATGAGGACCCACACAGGAGAGAAGCCTTTCCAGTGTGATATGTGTGATACAGCTTTCTCACGGAAGGGTCCTCTCCAAAACCATATGAGGACCCACACAGGGGAGAAACCTTTTCAGTGTGATCTATGTGATACAGCTTTCTCACAGAAGATTGCTCTCAAAGGCCATATGATGACTCACACTGGAGAGAATCCTTTCCACTGTGATACATGTGGTGAAGCTTTCACACAGAATAGTTTTCTCAAGACACATATGAGGACCCACACAGGAGAGAAGCCTTTCCAGTGTGACCTATGCAATACAGCTTTTTCACAGAAGAGTCATCTCAAAAGACATATGAGGACCCACACAGGAGAGAAACCTTTCCAGTGTGATCTATGTGATGCAGCTTTCTCACAGAAGACTAATCTCAAAGTCCATATGATGATACACACTGGAGAAAAGCCTTTCCACTGTGACATATGTGATGCAGCTTTCTCACGAAAGAGTTTTCTGAAAAAGCATGTGTTTACCCACACAGGAGAGAGGCCTTTTCAGTGTAGCCTGTGTGATGCAGCTTTCTTAGAGAAGGGCCTTCTGAAAAGCCATGAGATGACTCACACAGGAAAGAAGCCTTTCCAATGTGACCTATGCAATACAGGTTTCTCACAGAAAAGTCATCTAAAAAAACATATGAAGTTCCACACAGGGGAGAAACCTTTCCAGTGTGACCTATGTGATGCAGCTTTCTCACGAAAGGGTGCTCTCAAAGGCCATATGGTTACCCACACTGGAGAGAAGCCTTTCCACTGTGAAATATGCAGTGCAGCTTTCTCAAGGAAGAGTAGTCTGAAAAGGCATGTGTTCACCCACACAGGGTTGAGGCCTTTCTAGTGTGGCCTCACATAGTAGAGAAGCCTTCTTGATTCATGTACTTCAGCTTTCTCATGTGAGAGTGACCTTACAAAGCATGTGATGAACCAACATGTATGAGAAACTTTTCTGTGGAAAGACTGCTATCAGAAGGAATATGTCATATATATAATCTGACTTTGTTAGGGAATGCCATTCCCAGTGAGGATGTTATGCCCCATGTGTGTAAACTTGGTCCTTTAACCCCTTCTCCAGCAACATTTTTGCTGAAAGTATTCCAAAATTATTATTATTTATTTATTTATATTTTCTTAATAGTATTTTTATACTGCTTATCTGGTAATTTGTTTTTCAGCTACCTGAAACTTTGAAAATAAATCTAAGATTTAATTTCCCTATGTAGGCAGGGACAAATATTCTCGTTTATTAACAAAATCTTACAAAAAAAAAAAGCCATTTCAGTACAAATAATATAAATTATCTCATCAAAATGAGACAAAAGAAATCAGGTTCCGTATCATCTGCTTTGATTTCATGTGAAATACATGGCTCTCCAGTGAAAGGAAAAGGGGTACATGGGGGCTTGAGTTTTTCATCTGACACATGTAGGCAGCACCATTGACATGGTTCAAGTAGTTCTGACTCTCTATTGAAGTCATCACCTAATGTGATGCCATTAATCTGTCAGACTCCACTAGGCTTGTAGATGACACATCAGCAGCAGCACTTGAATCACTATTTATGTTCATTGTGATCTAATGGTATGCTAGAAATAAAAGCAAAATGTAGGAAGGTGAAGGTTGAAAGGCAAAGCATGTATTCTCTTCAAATGTCTTGAACCAACTGAAGAAATGAGCACCTAGCAGCACTACACAGGCAGCTATGTTGTGTTGCCAGACATACAAGATGACTCATCTTGAATAAAGAAAATATAATATTGATGAGCATACATGTGAGCTCAAGAATATAAATCAACATTTGGACAAGTATACTCATCCATTGCTGAGAAAAAAGTATGCTGTTGTTGCCCAGGAAGGGGTTAATATGAAATTACTCCTATGTTTGAGTAATTGTTATTACTCATTTACTCTTGAGAGTGAAAGAAAATATGTATATTTCCATTGTAATATGTAATTTTCAATTCTTAGACCATTACTTTCATCTGGTAAGAAGTGACTACCTTAAAATTCAACAATGGATGAAATGGACTTCAAAATTGTGGTGCTTTCACAAAACTATTGGAGATGGAGATTTATTTATTACTGCTCCTTGCTCATGGTGTATGATAGTAAATATGATATTGTTTTACTATTTATGATACAAATTCTTTAGATATTTTTAAAGATTATTATATAGTTGACCATGTATATTAATTTTAAGGTACTAACATGCAAGTCAGAATCTAATGTATTTTAGAAGCAGAGTAATCCCGTGTGCTCTGTAAATATATGAAGAAAATAAATTTTGTTTTGCTTCTTATCCAGACCAGAGATTTTCACCTAATGTTGTTTCCCAGGTGAAGGAGGACTGTTTTTGATGGTTTATTTTTATTATTATTATTACTATCATTATATATATATATGTATATATACATATATTTCTCTCTCTGGCAGAACAGGAATATTTTCATGCAGTTAAGGAAGTTGTCTTCACCTCTTCTCATAAGCCCTTGACTTGCGTGAGAATTACTTGCACCACATGGACACATGGGTCACACAAGTGGTTCTTTGAGGAAATGCACGTGCAGTACCTAGCTCCATCATTCCATTCTCAGTAGGTCACCAGCCACAGTGTTCCAAGGTAACACTCTTTGGCCAGCTACGTCGATGTACAGTAGTTCTTTGAGGAACTCGCATGCAGGGTTGAACTGTGGTGCTTTGGTTTGTTGACAATGTCAATGTTGGCAATTATTATCCACTATGGGGAGGGTGGGCAATTGCTCCAATATTATCAACATAGGGTGTTCTCTAGTTTTGGGGTAGGGAAGTTCTTCACTCTGTTCACAGGGAAATTTAGTTTACACTGTACCTCTGGGTGGAGGTGGGGATTGGTGAATTGCTCTATGTAGAGAGTTTGCGGTACTTTTCTAGAGGGATTGTGCCTAAGGGGGTACCACTTCAATTCTTTCACCTAGTGCAGAGACTGTACAGATATCTGGTGTTAAAATCAAGTATAAACACTGTATTCCAAGTTACCCTTTTTTGATAGATTTTGGATCATGCTTTGCAAATTCTTGAATTGGATCCATTACTGATGCACAATCATCTTTTTGGGCTTGTAACTATGGCTTCCATTGCTGAAAGTATAAGCAGTTTTAGTACACAAATGGAAATGTACTTCCATTCACCAACCCTTTCTATTCTAAAGAAAAATAGTCTACAATTGTAAGTGCTAATTACATTTCCTAATATTGTTTACTTCTTTTTCATCTCTACAATAAAAAGCGTTTCCGACACGACAGAATTAAGTATGGATTGGCATCTCTAAGCCCCAATCTCTTTATCACTAATTTTTTACCCAGCTTACGTTGGCTACACTGCTCTCATTCTCCATCTTTATTCTTACTAATTAATTTGTATTGGTGGCCGGTTAACCACTGGCTGACCTGTTGGTTAGACCGTCCACGTTAATATGACACCTTAACCCACACGATACCCCCGCGTGTCCTCGCTCGACTTTCGATTACTCTGAACCGCGACTTAATATTGTTAACCCTTTTTACACTTTCATATCTAATCCGATTTAATTTAGTCGGGGTGCTTATAGTCATATATTTATAATTCCGGTGTTATGGAAACTACTAAATTTTCTTTTTCTTGGATGCGGAATTTTTGTAAATAGCCGAAGGCATAAAACTGGGAGTCTCCGGGTTTTGACGAGTGTGTCACCCATGCTGGGTATGTTTTAAGCGCAAAAACAGAGAGAATGCTGCAGGGGTGGAGAGGAGGGTCTGGTCCCTGTTACTGCGTATTCTACCCAAATCACTTAGGCCTGGCGAATTAAAAAAAAAAAAAAAAGAGGGGAGGGGATATTTTATATTACAGTCATCCCTTGTTATTCGCGGGGAGTACGTTCTCAAAACCCCCGCGAATGGCTAAAACAGCGAATACTCTTTTTGAGAAAACAACTGAAAACCTACGGAATGTCACCGCCAAAACTAGCACTATCTTCATTCTAGCCATACTTCTCTGCTAACAGTTGAAACATGCTTTAAATGTCTTCCACTTATAATAAATTCACTTCTCATATATCAGCAGTTAACAAGTATAATTTGATAAAAGTAAACTAAGAATAATACAATATGGCTAGAGACTATACCATTGCACTGATCCAGTGACCGTAACAGAAACGATCTGGAGCACCACCGGGTCATTCTTCAACGGTCATTGGTGGAGCGAATTCCCTTTTGTCATAAAGACTCAAATTATCGCAAGGGTCGCTAGTAAAAAGATTTGATGAAATAAGAATACATACTGTACTACCCAAGCGTCTTTGTTATGAGAAATATGAAACTGGGAATAAATGCCAAGAGGAGATTATATAAATAGTTATTGTGCCAACAGTATTATTATTTTGTATTAATAATATTACTCCGTGATAGTAAAAAAAAAAAAAGAAGAAGAAGAAGAACGTGGGTGTGTAGGTAAATGGCCAGTCGTCCGAATGGAAAAACGTAAACAGTGGAGTCCCTCAGGGCTCTGTGCTGGGCCCTCTGCTCTTTGTAATGTTCATCAACGACTTACATGATGTGGTAAAGAATGGAAGCCACGTATTTCTATATGCTGATGACACCAAGGTATATAAAGTATTGAATGGAAACGAGGATTGTAATAAACTACAAGATGACCTAGAACAACTCAAGAATTGGACACAGAAGTGGCTTCTCAGCTTTCACCCTAATAAAAGTAAATATATGAGAATAGGGAAAACTGATGTCGAGGACACTGGATATAAGATATATGAGGAAATTGAGAGATCTAACACAGAGAAGGATATTGGAGTGGTCATTGATGATAAATTAGCATTCTCCGACCATCTAGCTGAAAAAATTAACAAGGCTAACAAAATTGTGGGAATCATACGAAGGACCTTTATACATCTAGATTTGGACACATTCAATATACTTTTTATATCGTTGGTAAGACCACATCTTGAGTACGCAAACCAGGTGTGGTGTCCACATCTGGCGAAGGATACTGATGCAGTGGAGAACGTTCAGCGCAGAGCCACTAAGCTGGTGCCTTGCCTAAAGGGGATGTCATATGAAGAAAGACTGAGAACATTAGAATTACCTACACTAACATATAGAAGATCCCGAGGTGACCTCATTGAAACATACAAGATACTGAGTGGGAAATATGACAGTGAATGCACCGAGGGATTGTTCAGGAAGAGGGAAGACACCATCACTAGAGGGAATTGAAAAAAATAATAATAATAATAAAAGATAAAACAAGAGCTCGGCTAAATACCAGGAAATACTCTTTTTCCCAACGAGTGGTCGACACATGGAATGATCTGCCAGATTCAATTGTAAGTGTTGGCTCGATTACACTTTTTGAATCCAGATTGGACATATATTGGAAAAACCAAGAGCAAAGATATAACTATCGAGCCAAAATAACCACCACACGCAGCCAAAGAGAATGTATTGAGGCTGCAGCATTGGAGTCACAGGCTCATTAGGGCCTCTTCCAGAAATTCGTCCATGTAAGTTAACCCGCGCAGTGTCGCAGCAAATCTACACCCACGCAGTGTCAGGGATGAGTCACTGAGTGAGTCAAACGGCGCCGCCAAAGCAACGTTGGCTACACTACGCTCACTCCCCTCGTTGTTCATATTAATTAACGTGTGTGACTTTTTATTAGACGCCTCAGTGGGCTATCTCCCTTAGATGGCCGGTTAATCACTGGGTGACCTGTTGGTTGGATCGCCCCTGTTGATATGACACCTCCCACATACCACTGGCGCGTGTTTGGTCAACTTTCGATTGCTCTCTCTGGACCGCGACTTGATATTCTTAACCACATTTTCATATCCGATTTAATTTAGTCGGGGTGGTGATGTCATGGTGTTAGTGATGTGGTGATGGTAGTAATTTGGTGGTGATGCTTATGGTTATGCCGTTATGGTGATGTGATGGTTATGGTGATGATGTACCGGTGATGTGCAAGTATTCACTTGGTCTTTGGATCACGTGTTGGACTCGTGATCGACAGCTATTTCCCTCCTGGAAGAGAGCTCAGAGCTCGTAGGTCCGATCTATGGGGAATGCTTTGACCAAGGTCTAAATATACAGGTCAGACCGTTAGAATTCTTCTGCGCAGCTTCTGACGTCATTTGGCTGAGTCCATTTTCTCTTTGTGATACACTGAAGAAAACTGTGAAACGCCAAGGAAGACAGGAACTATAATATTTTATATATTATATATATATATATTATCATATATATTATATATTCATATATATAGACAGGAACTATAATATTTTATATATATTTATATATATATTTTATATAATATTTGTCAGAATATAACTAATTGCGAGGAGCGGTGCGAGCGAAGGCATCGTCATTTTACAACGACGGACCTGCTTCAACTGACAGCTATAGGACCCGCTAACCCCACTTTGTACATCCAGGTGACGTTCACGGGCCCGATGCGCCAACTCCCTCGTAATTCGGTCGGAAGTGGCTATGACCTTGCACACACACACACACCCAACTCCCCGCCCACGAGTCAGAGTAACGACCCGAAGCGCAGCGGTACCGAAATAATTTCGGCCCTGGGCAGGATTTGAACCAAGAACTGCGGGCTACTAGATAAGCTTGAGAACCGAGTGGTAACTGTTAGGTACGTGTTATTTTCTATATCTGTGATACAGTTTCATTAGTAATGTAGTGTTCCTTAGGGTACGCAGGGACTGAAACGAGGATCTGAGTTGACGCTGGTTGCAGGTCATTCTAAAAAGAATGCTTTTATTGTAATAGACTTGTACAAACTACAAATATACATAAATACCAACAAATACGTTGAGTCGTAACTCCCACATCACATATTTGACATCAGGTATACAATCATATCTCACAATTTCGTATATAGAAATACGACAATAACAAATCAATTATTGGCATACACACTCGTGCGTCTCTTTTGGTCTCTGTGTCCGTTTACTTATTTGGCATGACTATGGTCAAGTGATGATTTGGTGGCACAGTACGTGACTTGTCCCTCCCTCTAACTGCGTATAACCCACTATTGGGTGACTCTTTGACCAATGCCAGTTAGAGAGAAGACGACTTTATCATTGCCTCTCATACACATACTGAATTCTGAATTCTGAATTCCTAGGAAAGACCACCCGCTTGCGCGGGATCGGTTTTTGTGGAAGGGGAAAAATGTCTGTAAGAAAATGAAAAGATAGCGTATAAAAGAGGTCGATGCCGGGGACGGGGAGGGGGAAGTGGTATAACTAATCGTACCGTGACCTTTTGACGGACTTACAACGCACAAATTATTTTTTCCACTTCTTATTTTTCCTAAGAAAAGTAATGATATAATTTTACGTCCATTGACGTAACAGGTAACCAAACTGATTAGAGGGTGTTTCGTCCGGGGAGTCTTTTGCCCAGGTGGTGTTTCGTCCGTTTTTTTTTTTTTTTTTCTACCTGGGAGTGTTTTGTTATAGATATGAAGTAAACACAATTTTGATCGATTGCCTACTTTGCAGCCAGCCACAGGCCACAATCGATCACAATTTTGTTTACTACATATAATTTGAAATGTTTAGGAAGTCAATACATATTCAGCACTGAAACAAGCCTATGTTTACTACATTATACCTAATAATAAGTTTATTTTTACCAAGTAAATACATATATATCAACCAGAAACAACAATAAGAGTATATAAAGCATAATACATATGATAGTAATATGACAAATAAGTACATTGTTTCAGCTTACCACACGATGTACCAGATAAAAAGGACTTTTCAAACCCCATTCAACAGGGCGTACGTGAACTAGATTATGTTAAAGGTATTTAAGTGCATAACCATGTACAACTTTGTGCATATGACAAGTAGTTAAAAAGTTCCAGCCACAGTGCTACATAATACAGTAATGAACTAGTATTAAAAGCATGTCCATCGAGTTATTTTTTCCCTTTTAAGTTTATGTATGTTGACACGTAATGAACTAAGTGTTATATTACTAAGAATGATAGTTTAAAGTATAATATTTATTCATATAGTTTGCTTGTAAACATTTTATTCCGTTTATCAAAACATTAAAATCACTATAAATACATTTCTATTTCTTAACACTTTTTGGAGGCTCATGGACATGGCCTGGTGGAAAGTCACAATTGTAAACTCTGAAATTAAGAAAAATGTATGAACTGCTCAAACAGAAATAATAATAAAGACATCCAATAAAAGGTTAGTAGCATCCAGTACAGGAGGCATTTAAGAAATTGGAAACGGAATGAAATTGTATCCTCTAAAACAAAATAAAACTTGACCTGATCAGTATCTAATGGGTTGGAAACGGGAGGATGCAGTGGAGGATATCTGTCGGTGATAGTTCTGTGAGGTGGACATAGAATTTTCATTATAGACTTGAATATTGCTGCACAAAGCAGGTATTACATTCATCTAACAATTTAACCAAACCTACAGAATCTCACCAAACCTGACATAACCTAACAGTAACCTTGTATTACCTGTATTTTCCATACTTTAAACAGCCTGACAAACTCACCCCACCTAAACTGACTAGAATAAAAAAAAAAAATAGAAATAACATTTAAATATAAAGAAAAAAATGAGTAGAAGGGGATAGGAATTACATTGAAAACAATGTAATATGTTGCAATATATATATAAATAAATATATACACATACTAAGATCCTCTTTCCTTTTTATAGTATAGGCAAGTAACCAGCCAAAGTGGTAAAATTCGAGAGTCAAGCAAGCACAAATATCTAATTAGAAACACTTTGTCCAATAGCTTTTAACCTAACCTAATTTAACAATACCATCCCATAGAAAAAATGGGTAGCAAGTGTAAAATCAATGAAGTGAAATTTTTTTTACCCCACCTTTCCGCTCCCATTTGTTTCTCTCTCAACTTAGCTCTTGCCTGTTGACAGGGTCAGAAGCAATGCAGCAAGACATAGCACATCTAAAGCAAGGGCAGCAGTTTCAGTTAAATGGCAACCCTCCCACCACATCCCCTAATATGAAAAATAGGGAAGACAATGAGAAATTCCTTTGAGCTGAAATGGATTTTAAAAATGAATGAGCACAATCAGATCTAAAAGTATAAGAATGTAATATTTTGAAATTCCCGGCCAAATTTGGATCATTAAAGCATATGCATATGCGCAGTTCCACATAGAGAACAGACACATTACTGAATATACAGGATAGGTAGTGGAAAGAGTAGGAAGGTGAGTATCGTACACTAGCTGATGCTTTCAATGACAAATTCAAACAGTTTGGGCTATTTGCAAAGGAACTATCAATAGAGACGCAGATCATAAGATACTATGGAAGAAATCCTCTGAAACAGTTCATAAGAGGCAACGCAATAAGATTTGGTTTCAAACAATGGATGCTGTGTTGTGGCGAGTATCACTAGCTGAAGCTTTGTATGAGACATTCAAACAATTTCGGGTATTTGTAAAGGAACTATCATTAGAAGAGCAAATCATAAGATACTACGTAAGAAATCCTCTGAAGCTGTTCATAAGAGGAAAGCCAATAAAATTTGGTTTCAAAGAGTGGATGCTGTATTGTGTGACTAGTGGACATTGTTTTTAGGCAGACCTATATCAAGGAAAGCAAATAAAGTCCACTTCAATTACCAAGAATAATGAGAGCCTAGGTACAAAAGTTTTTTTTTCTGTGATCAGTCATCTAGAGAACCCAAATGGTCATGAAATCTATGTTGACAATTTCTTTTCAAGTTTCAACCAGCTTGTCCAAATGAAGTCTTTTAGGAACCAGTATCACAGGTACAATACATTCGAACAGAACATCCAAATGTCCTCTGAAAGATGATAGTCATGAAAAAGGAAGGTCATGGTTCTTATGACTACAGATTTTATTTATTTGTTTTGATTTTTTTTAAGTGGCAACAGTATTTTCACAATTGGAAGCAATAATCACCATGTAACTCCAGTTGAAAGTGCTAAAAGATGGTCAACCACACAGAAAAAGGAAATACTTGTTCTCCAGCCATTTGTTATTACCAATTATAATTAATATATGGGAGGAGTGGACTTCCCTTTATTAAAAAATTTGGTCGATATTGCAATTGTTAATCTTAGATCATACATTGTTTATTAACTGGAAATAGTTTGACATTATTAGCTTTCAAGAGGTCAGTTACAAGAGCTTTTTTGCAACTATCCTCAAATTCTGCTCCCAAAAATCTTTGAAGACCAAAGGTATTTTCTGTAAAAGCGATACCAGAAATTAGGTTTTCTCCTACAGGACACATTCTTGATCAAATTAAAGGAGGGAAACAAAGGAAATGCCGCCTTTGTAAGAAAAAAGTTTCAAAGGAATGTAAAGCATGAAATGTTGGACTTCGTGTGGGTGAATATTTTTCTACTTAGAGAAAGTAGGAAAAAGGAAATTCTTTTGTTTTCAAATAGAAAGCCATTTATTTTGCTGTGTGTCCCTTGATTTTGCATAATTTTGATCAATCATTAAAGAATTTGGAACACTTCTAGTTCTTGTAAGCCTCTCATCTATATCAAGCCATTTTGGAAGAAATTGATTAGGTTCATTTTTCTTTCCTTTTTTCCAGAAATGGAATTTTGAATCATACCTGGAAGTGTAGTTTGGAATATTCCCCACAGAACCATAGAGATCTTCACCTCATCTTGTCTCCCTGTCTTAACCAAGGCTCTTGTGTTGTGGGTTAGTAAACTGAGCTTTCAGACACGTGTAATAAAATATACAGGAAAAAGCCTTTCCAGTGTAATTTGATGTATCTTACAAAAGGGTCATATCCAAACATATGATGAAATGTATGGGATAAGCATTTCCAGTGTTATTTGTTTGAAGCATCTTTCTCACAAGAGAGTCGCCTCAAAATATATATGATGAAATACATAGGATAAGCATTCCCAGTGTGATATTTGCAGTGCAGCATCTCATGAAATGATAATAGTGTTACGTACTCGCATGTACATTAACTCACCTTTTTCTCTTTCTTGTGGGTAGTGATCATGGAATCACGAGTTAAAGACAAGTTCATGCCTACAATTGTCCGGATCAGTCTTCTCTTGTTTATTCTGCTTAGCGAACATGAGGATTTTACACGTGTGTTCAACACCAATACTAGGCTTACTCTCTCTATGCGAGGGTATGGCAGGCGATGCCGGGACCACCCCCGGCATCCCCCCACACACACCCCCGCTACATACCCCCTTGCTTATGCTTCGACTCTCCGACATCACGCATCACTTACACACATACCAACCATCCAGGCACACTATGCAACATTCATACATGCAATTTCGCCACATTATCCCCCTCTACAAAGTTTGACGACCCGTCAGCTTTCACCTACAAACTTACAAAAGAACAAAACAAAACATTCTGTATAAAAGAAATAAAACATCACTTCTACATTTGGAAAACATTACATATACTAAGAACACTTAATCACATACAATGACATATCCAAATATCAAATAACATCAAATGGCATATCCTAACACATTAATAACATCAAATGTCAATCACATAGTCCGTTAACCACGCTGGTAGCTTCCTATTTCTGGTAAGTCGACCAGGTCTCTGGTCTCTCTCTACTCCATCTTCACTTTCTTTCCCCAAGTCTTCATGTGTTACACCTTCGTCACTTTCAGTGTCACTATCACTTTCACATTCACTTTCAACACCAGGACTATGATCACCATCATCACAACTACTACTACCACTGTCACTGTCTCTCGAACCTACATCACGTTCACCCCAGGTAAATTCTCCCTCGCCTGGGTGTTTCCATAACCGATCGACATGCACTACTTTACTCGCCCGTTTTCTGCCAGGCATTTCTAGTCGGTAATTCACTGCGGATATCACTTCCGTCACTTTATATGGTCCTTCCCAGTCAGACTGGAGTTTCGGTGACTTGCCAGGCTTTCTCTGTGGATTATGCAGCCAGACCATATCGCCGGACTGATGCTCTGCATTTCTGGCGCGACCTTGGTACTGCCTCCACATAGCCTGACCTGACACTCGCAGATGCTGCCTCGCCCAGCGGGAAGCCTCCTCCAGGCGCCGCTGCATCGTCCTCACGTAATCACTGTACGTATGTGGAAGTTCTGCTCCTGGTGGTCGACCGGTAGAGAGGTCGACTGGCAGACGAATTTCCCTGCCAAACATTAACTTGGCTGGCGTGAATCCCGTGGCCTCATGCTCAGCTGAACGATAGGCCATAAGTACGTACGGAACCCACAAATCCCAGTCGCGCTGGTCCTCCTGACAGTACTTGGCCAGCTGCTGGACAATCGTCGCGTTAAACCTCTCCACCATACCATCACTCTGGGGCCTCAGGGGAGAAGTACGAGTCTTATTGATGCCAAGCAGACTGCAGCATTCCTTAAAGACCTGCGACTCAAACTCTCGTCCTTGGTCTGAGTGCAGTTCCCCTGGGACTCCATAGCGCACGAACACCTCCTCCACAAGGAACTGAGCTACAGTCTCTGCCTCGTGGTTAGGTAGAGCACAGACTTCCGGCCACTTCGTGAAGTAGTCCATTACCACGCACAAGTACTTGTTTCCTCTCTCTGTGCACGGAAAAGGGCCGGCTATATCCACAGCCAGGCGTTCCATCGGCGCCCCGGTGTGGTATAACTGCAGGGAGGCACGAGTCTTGTGGGCGGGGCCTCTCTTTGCGGCGCACACACGACAAGTCTTGCACCACTCCTGCACGTCCAGTCGCATGCCCACCCAGTACACTCGCTGCCTCAACTTTTCGAGAGTGCGTTTCACTCCCAGGTGGCCGCTGGTATTACCCTCGTGCATCTCTTTCAGCAGCTCCTGTCGCCGAGAGCATGGCACTACTACCAGCCAGCTTACCTCTCCTGTTCGTGCGTGCGTCCAACGCCGGTGTAGGATTCCTCCTCGCAGACTCAGTACCTCCCACTGGTCAACAAGGCACTTGGTAGCAGGACACTGTCTCTTTCGCTGCTGGCCTCCAACCACCCAATCACCAGAGACAGGTCAGAGTCCTCTCGTTGGTCCCTCTTCCACTTCTCGTCTGCCTCGGTGGTGCTGTGAGCGACGGTTAATTTCCGCACAGCCACCTCAGACTCTCGCCGTGAGCAATGCACACACTCGGGTGGGCAGGGACGGCGACTTAAGCTGTCGGCGTTGTTATGCACCCGGCCAGGTCGGTGCTCGATCTCATAGTTGTACTGCTCCAGTTTTCCAATCCACCTGGCCAGCTGTCCTTCCGGTTCCTTCATCGTCTTCAACCATCTCAAGGCGGCATGATCCGTTCGAATGGTGAGGCGCGTACCATACAGGTAGTGATGGAAGTGAGCGAGTGCTTTCATCACCGCTGCCAACTCCTTCCGTGTGACGCAGTAGTTCCTTTCCGCCTTGTTAAACTTAGCACTGTAGTAACTCACCACATACTCCTTTCCATCACGAAGCTGTGACAGCACGGCTCCCACACCCTCTTGGCTCGCGTCCGTGTCCACAATGTACGGCAAGCCCATTTGTGGGTAGGGAAGCACTGGCGCTTCCACCAACGCTCGCTTCAGTGCCACGAAAGCTTGCTGGCACTCCTCGCTCCACTCGAAAACTGCTTCCTTCCTCGTCAGATGGTGCAGTGGGGCGGCAATAGTGGCGAACCCTGCCACAAATCTCCGGTAGTACGTGCACAAGCCCAGGAAACTGCGCAGCTCCGAGACATTCTGAGGGACTGGCCATCCTTCCACAGCGGTGACCTTGAGTGAGTCCGTCTTCACACCTTCCCTTCCGACGACATGTCCCAAGAACGGCACTTCTGACTTGAATAGAGTGCACTTCTTTGGATTCAGCTTCAGGTCAGCCTTCCTCATGCGGCTGAACACTTCTGTGAGCCTAGCCTCCTCGAAGCTATTTCCAAACACCAGCACGTCGTCTAGGTAGACGACTGCCGCCTTCCATTGCATACCGTCGAGTACACGTTCCATGAGACGCTCGAAGACTCCAGGGGCGTTCATGAGGCCAAAGGGCATCACATTCCAGTGCCACAGGCCTTGCCCAATCGAGAATGCTGTCTTTTTTTATCCTCAGGCGCCATCTCGACTTGATGATAGCCTGACTTCAAGTCCAGCGTGGAGAACCACTGGACCCCACTGAGAGCGTCTAACGTCTCGTCGATGCGGGGGAGAGGATAAGCCCCGGTAATCTACGCAGAATCTCCGGCTTCCGTCCTTCTTCGTCACTAGGACTACCGGCGAGCACCACGGGCTGTCTGACCGCTCAATCACTCCCGTTGCTGCCAACTCTCGGACAAGCTTCTCCATTTCTTCTCTCTTTGCTGGTGGTACCCGACGAGGCGCCTGCTTGATGGGAGGACTATCTCTGGTATAGATGCTGTGCTGAACCAATGACGTGCGACCCAAGTCCATGTCTCCACTGCTGAACACGTCACGGTACTGTGCAAGGAATGCCTTCACTCTACTCGTCTGCTCAGCCGTCAGCTGCGTGATACTCCTCTCCGCCAAGTCTTCCAAATACTCAGGCAGGCCCTCTGGTAGGTCCTTTTGTTTCTTCTCCTCCTTCGGTGACTCCATCTTGCTATTAGCGGTGGCGATATTGGTGGATGCGGGGCGGTGCAAGGTCGTAGTAGCAAAGGTGCGGGCCACTCTTCCTTTCCGTGCTTTACCTTGGCTGGGTGACTTGACGGCCGGAGATCTCTGCCCTCTGGGTTCCCTTACCTCATCCTTCGTGGCGAGCTCTCCATTAGGATTCAAAGGCACTTCATAGCCTCTCACTGACATCCTACCCTCCTGGAGATCAACACACGCCCCCACGCGATTAAGGAAATCCAACCCCAACAGGCATTCATCTTCCATCTCCGCCACAAGCACAGGCAGGCGTTCAGTCACCCTGCCTACAGCCAGATTCACCCACACCGGTCCCTTCACCGGTACACAGTCTCCTGTAACACCGCACAGTTGCTGACCCACGCACTTCACACCACGTTCTGGTAGGACTCCCTCTCGTACGAAGGTCCTCTCTGCCCCCGTATCCACTACCATCTCCACTTGGCGTCCATTGATATTCCCTGTCACCTTGATGGCGTCGGACGCCGCCACCTGGCGACACCTTAGTTGACTTGGGGCGCCCGAGTGCTCTGCTGGGAAGGTGCCCCGGTCCCCAGCTGCTTCAAGTTTCCCGCCGACGGCGTCACCCCCTTGGGCTGGCGGCACTCAGGGGAACTGTGTCCTCGTATTCCACAATTCCAGCAGCAGGGCTCGAACACCGGTCGCATTCCGTCCTCTAGCGACCGTTCCCTCCTCTTGCAGTCGTGCTTTTTGTGACCTACCTGACCACAGTTAAAGCACGACCCTTTGAAAGGCTTGGAGCTCACCTTCCCACCAAGTTGAGATGTTTTGCTACTTGCCTGCGCCCGCCTGGCCCAAGCACGGCTCGGACGACGCTTCCACGCGTCGCTGGGAGGGGGAGCAGCAGGGCTGACGCTCATGATAAAGGCTTCAAACTCCGCTGCCCTTGCCAAAGCCTCCCTCACGTTCTTGGGCGCAGCCTGCTTAACGTGGATTTGTAACTGCCTATCGTGAAGAGCGTCCACGAAGCAGTCCTTGGCCAACATATCCACGGTGTCCTCCGTGGCCATGGGGTAAGCGCCCCTCACTAACGCTTCCACGTCCTGCGCTAGTATGGGAAGGGCCTCGTCCTTCCCTCGCCTCCTCGTCTTCAGTTGAGCCCGGAACACCTCCGGTTGCCGCCTCCTGCCGAAACGACGCCGGAGAGCCCCAGCCACACTGTCGTAACATCGCAGTTGAGCGGTGATTAAGTGCTCCAGTACTTCCAACGCCTGCCCTTTCAGCACACTCACCAACTGAAAGGCCTTCTCTTCCTGTGACCACCTATGACGAGCTGCAACCACATCGTACTGTGCCTGGTACGCGTCCCAAGACACCTTCCCGTCATATTCAATCACCTTCCTCTCTTTCTTGTACCGCGTGACTTCACCTCCACAGGCCCCCCGGGGTTGCAGTTCAACTGAACGACTCCCCAGACGTCTCCCTGTGAGGTCGTCCCCTGGGTTCACGTGGCAAGAGTCGTTCCTCTGCCGTACAGACGCCGGTGGCGGCGAGAGGCTACGAGGAGGTGAGGGTGGAGGTGAAGGTGGTGGGGTGATTGAGCTCACTACGCGACGCTCTCCAACATTGCCCCACGTCACGGTATCGAGATTTGCTGCAATCTCCTGTCTCACCAAAACCGCCTCCAGTGTCGACACCCTGTCAAGACACGTCTGCATGTGCTCACGGTACCTCCCTTCTATTGCTTTCATCTCCTCTTTAACCTCTTCTTTCACTGCCACCACTTCCTCCTTAACCTCTTCCTTCATTGCCACTACCTCTTCCTTAATCT
This sequence comes from Oratosquilla oratoria, assembly GCF_046742065.1. Lineage (NCBI taxonomy): Eukaryota > Metazoa > Arthropoda > Malacostraca > Stomatopoda > Squillidae > Oratosquilla > Oratosquilla oratoria. The sequence goes on along the minus strand of NC_134800.1, from coordinate 5,315,424 downwards.
CCTCCTTCACACGGTGATACACGTCGTCAGTATACTGGTTAGCACGTGTTTCTAACGATCCCATGTTCTCCCCCATTATAGCCCTCCGTTCCTCTTTCACTTCAGTCATGACCTGTTTTTGTTGATCCATTTGGATTGCAAGCATATCTGCCATGACCTGTTGTTGCAATTTCAACATCTCGGCCACTGAGCGTTGTGCCAAGAGCAACACTGACTGAGGAGATACCTGTTCTGTAGCCTCTCGGTGCAACACCGTGTCCTCACATTCAATCGACGCCATGACACTCGACTCCTGCTTTCCCTCAATTTCTATGTCTTTACCCACAATTTCTATGTCTTTATTATCACCGGTGACATCCATGATCACTTGAGTCACTTATCACTTCAATATCAAATCACTTATCACTTCAACTTGATCCCACTCCTGACACCATTTGTTACGTACCCGCATGTACATTAACTCACCTTTTTTCTCTTTCTCGTGGGCCGTGATCATGGAATCACGAGTTAAAGACAAGTTCACGCCTACAATTGTCCGGATCAGGGAAAGGCAGGAGTTCAGTCTTCTCTTGTTTATTCTGCTTAGCGAACATGAGGATTTTACACGTGTGTTCAACACCAATACTAGGCTTACTCTCTCTATGCGAGGGTATGGCAGGCGATGCCGGGACCACCCCCGGCATCCCCCCACACACACCCCCGCTACATACCCCCTTGCTTATGCTTCGACTCTCCGACATCACGCATCACTTACACGCATACCAACCATCCAGGCACACTATGCAACATTCATACATGCAATTTTGCCACAATAGGATGACTTACACAGAAGAGACCTACCAGTGTGACTTCTGTGGTTTAGCTTTATCAAAAGCCATGTGATGATCCACATAGGAGAAAATTTTCCACTGTAATCCACAAAATAGTTTTCTCTCACAAAAGCAGTCTCAAATTATGTGATGACCCACACAGGACAGCTAATTTTCCAGTGTGACTAGTGCAATAATTTTTTTAATAAAAGAAACATTTCAAAGTGCTTGTGATGAATCAGGAGGGAAGCCTTATTATCATGACTTTGTGATGCAAGCTTCCTCAAAAAGGGATAATCTCAAAAGAGTATGCCATGACCTAGAGGAGAAAAACCTTCCTAGTATGACCTGTGCAATGCAGTTTTCATAGGAAGGATTATCTCAAAGAGCATTTGATGACCCACACAGTGGAGAGGCCTTTTCTGTGTGGTCATTATGACACAGCTTTCTCCTGGTATGATAAACTCGGAAACTGAATGATGACCCATACAGGAGAGAAACCTTTCCAGTGTGACCTCTGCAGTGTATTGTTCACCAATAAGTGTAATCTCAAAAGCCATATTGTGACCCACACAGGAGAGAAGCAGTGCAAGTATGACCTATGCAATGCACTGTTATCAGAGAAGGGTGCTGTCCAAAGTCATGTGATAACCCATACCGGAGAGACACCTTTTGAAAGTGAATGCGATGCAGCTTTTTCACATAAGTATAATCTAAAAAGACATGTGACTACCAATGCAAGGAAAAAGCCTATACAGTGTGACATATGCAGTGCATGTTTCTCAAAGAAAAGTGTTCTCAAAAGCCATATTATGACCCATACAGGAGAGAAGCCTTTCCAATGTGAGGTATGCAGTACACCTTTCTCGCAGAAGGGTCATCTCAAAACCCATATGAGGACCCACACAGGGGAGAAACCTTTTCAGTGTGACCTATGTGATGCAGCTTTCTCACTGAAGACTGATATCAAACACCATATGATGTCCCACACTGGAGAGAAGCCTTTCCACTGTGACATATGTGATGCAGCTTTCTCACGAAAGAGTGTTCTGAAAAGGCATCTGTTTACCCACACAGGAGAGAGACCTTTCCAGTGTGACCTGTGTGATGCAAATTTTGTAGAGAAGAGTGTTCTGAAAATCCATATGAGGACCCACACAGGAGAGAAGCCTTTCCAGTGTGATGTGTGTGATACAGTTTTCTCACAGAAGGGTTCTCTCCAAACTCATATGAGGACCCACACAGGGGAGAAACCTTTCCAGTGTGATCTATGTGATGCAGCTTTCTCACTGAAGACTGAAATCAAACATCATATGATGACCCACACTGGAGAGAAGCCTTTCCACTGTGACATATGTGATGCAGCTTTCTCACGGAAGAGTGTTCTGAAAAGGCATAAGTTTACCCACACAGGAGAGAGACCTTTCCAGTGTGACCTGTGTGATGCAAATTTTGTAGAAAAGTGTGTTCTGAAAATCCATATGAGGACCCACACAGGAGAGAAGCCTTTCCAGTGTGATGTGTGTGATACAGCTTTCTCACGGAAGGGTCTTCTCCAAATCCATATGAGGACCCACACAGGGGAGAAACCTTTCCAGTGTGATCTATGTGATGCAGCTTTCTCACAGAAGGGTGCTCTCAAAGGCCATATGATGACCCACACTGGAGAGAAGCCTTTCCACTGTGACATATGTGGTGCAGCTTTCTCACAAAAGAGTGTTCTGAAGAAGCATATGTTTACCCACACCGGAGAGAGACCTTTCCAGTGTGGCTTGTGTGATGCAGCCTTCTTAGTGAAGAGCATTCTGAAAAGACATGAGATGACTCACACAGGAGAGAAGCCTTTCCAGTGTGACCTATGCAATATAGCATTCTCACAGAAGAGTCATCTCAAAACCCATATGAGGACCCACACAGGGGAGAAACCTTTCCATTGTGACCTATGTGATACAGCTTTCTCACAGAAGGCTTCACTCAAAAACCATATGATGACCCACACTGGAGAGAAGCCTTTCCACTGTGATGTATGTTGTGCAGCTTTCTCACAAAAGAGTGCTCTGAAAAGGCATGTGTTTATTCATACAGGGTAGAGGCCTCTCCAGTGTGATGCAGCTTTCTCACAGAAGGGAAATCTCAAAAGCAAGTGATGACCCACACAGAAGAGAAACCTTTCCTCTGACATATGTGGTACAGCTTTCTCACAGAAGGGAACTCTCAAAAGCCATGTGATGACCCACACAGGAGAGAAGCCTTTTCACTGTGATCTATGCAATACAGGTTTTTCACATTCCATAAGCTTCTTGTTTGCTTTTCTCCAATTTAACACAAAATTTGATGGCCTAATGTTGCTCCATGTTTCCCTGCATCTTGTCAAGCGTTGACATACCAAAAAACTGGATCAAACTGGTTCCACAATGTACACTGCTGCACTCAGACCTAAATACGTACGGGCCAATTAGGCATTTTATAGACAATATGAGTATTTCACAGTGAAGTAGTTTTTTTGTCAAATGCTATTTAATGTCTCTCCTGAAATCATCTCATTACTTATTGAACATACCTAATATGACACATCATCATCATCATCACTTGGATCACTATTTGTGTTCATTGTAGTCTAATAGTATGCTTTACTCAACAGTTCATCCCCATAGGCCTCCTCTAACATTCCACAAGCTTCTTGTTTGCTTTTCTCAAATTTAACACAAAATTTTATGGCCTAACACTCCATCATCATCATCATCATCATCATCATTTGGATCATTATTCATGTTCATTGTAGTCTAATAGTATGCTAGAAATAAAAGCAAAATGTAGTAAGGTGAAGGTTGAAAGGCCAAGCATGTACTCTCTTCAAATGCCTTGAAGCAACTGGAGAAATAAACACCAAGCAGCACTACACAGGCAGCTGTGTTGTGCTGCCAGGCATACAAGATGACTCATCTTGAATGAAGAAAAGCTTACATAATTTAAATATTGATGAGTAAACATGTGAGCTCCAGCATTTGGATGAGTATAACCATCCAACTCTGAAAAAGAACTGAGGTGAGAAAATGAGTATACTTGTTGCTGGGGAAGGGGTTGATATGAAATTACTCCTACATTTGAGTAATTGTTATTGTTATTATGATTATTATGATTTTTTCACATCTGACTTCGATATGGACCAAAAGGTCTCCTGTCGGCATACTCCGCCTTTTGTAATCTTTGTAATCCTTTGTTATTACACAATTCTAAAGAGTGAAAGTAAATATATTTCCATTGTAATATGTAATTTTCACTTCTTAGTTCATTACATTAATCTGCTAAGATGTGATTACCTTAAGGTTAAACAGTGGATGAAATGGACTTCAAACTCATCTTGCTTTTACAAAACAATTAGAGATGGAGATTTGTTTATTTCTACACATTGCTCATGGGGTATGATAGTAGATATGACATTGTTTTAGTATTTATAATGGAAAATTTTGAAAGATATTTTTAAGGATTGTTATTGATTATGAATACTAATTTTGAGATACTAATATGCAAGTGAGAATCCATTGTATAATAGAAGCAGGGTAATCCCATGTGCTCAGTAAATATATGAAGAAAATAAATTTTGTTTTGCTCCACATCCAGACCACAGAGATTTTCACCTAATGTTGTCTCCCAGTCTTAGGTGAAACCCTTATGTCATGGACCAGTGAAAGATTTCATATAGAATAGTATTCCAGATCTACAGCCAGCCATATTCTACTTGGATAGGAAACATGAGCACCTTTATTTGTCAGGTGTGTAATACATATACCAACAGCCCTTTCTCTCCTACAAGGGAGGTAGCCAAAGTCAAAGGCATAAATCCACTCCCACCCATTTCACCCCCACATACTCCACTTCCATTCATCACCCCTCCCTCCCTCCCTCTTCTTGGGTCTTGTCCTGGATGACAGGTCATCCCTGCATCTGACCCACTGCCCTGGGTCAGAAGCAATGTAGCAAGGCACAGCACATCCATAGCAATGATGCTTTCCACCCCCACTCTCCTCCTCACCTCCTTGTTTCTCACTATCCAGCCTAGTAACCCTTTCTGTGCTCAGGCATTTCATCTGAAACACATTTAAACTCTTCCCCTCATTGTGTTCCATGTTTCTGACCCATACAGTGCTGTCGACACAATCACTCCTTCATACTGGATATATGTATATATAAGACTGAAGGTGGAGGAAGCAGAAGAGGAGTAATGGGAGAATTTTAATGCTTACATGTTTCGACCAGCAAGATCTTGATCACAAAGCTAACAACTCAAACATAACAGGAGATTTTATACATAGATGGGTCATCTCATGCATATATTTGCAAAAACGCAAACCGCAATAAAACAAGTATGCAGTCGGGCAAAACTCCCACCATCCCCCTATTACCCTAGTTACCGTACGTCAGACCTACTGTATATACTGTTGGTGAGCTTATGTCAGCAAAAAGGAAATGTATTATGGGCTCTGACAGATATATATACTCTTCGTTTTCCGTGAAGCAGATTCCCCCCCCCCCCCCCACTAAAATGATACTTATTTGGATGGGAATCGTTACAATGACTTATTCAATTATATTGTCACATTTTCATAAGAATCAGCCCTGAAAATCTGAAAATAAGGGAAATTTTATGTATAAAGTTAACGGACTATAGTAATAGAAATAGCCAATTTAACAGCTAATTAGTCCGTTAATGATTTTTAAACTACTTAAGATTTAATCCGTTGATAAAATTTTAGCTTTGTTAATTAACGGGTTAACAGACTGGTGCCCAACTCTGCCATCTATCAGGTTATTAATAGATGCATAATGCTTATATTAATGGGTTAACAGACTGGTGCCCAACTCTGCCATCTATCAGGTTATTAACAGATGCATAATGCTTATATTAATGGGTTAACAGACTGGTGCCCAACTCTGCCATCTATCAGGTTATTAACAGATGCATAATGCTTTATATATTCTTATTGTTGTTCATAATTGATACGTTATGTCTTTACTATGGTATGAATATGGTGCGAGTAAATACAGAGAATAATAAGCTAAGGTAGGACTGATAGGCGTTACTAGTGAAAGAGAGACTAAGTCTAAGACTTTGTCATTGGGTTGAGCTACGAAGAAGAGGAAAAAACGAAGGTAAAGTAAATCATACGTTGCCCCGCCACAACATTTATTTTTGTAAAAAGTCAACTTGTAAATATGTAGTAAATACAATATAATCGATTGCCTACTTCGTAACTATGCAAAAACCCTTGTATATCTGGTGTTTCGTTGGGGGGGGGGCCATTTACTTATTATGTTAGTATAAAATATATTACGGCTCATATACTTTTACCATTGTTTCGGAATGCTGAATATGTGTTAACCTTCTAAATATATCAACTTATGAATATGTAGTTTACAAAATTGTAATCAATTCTGGTCCTGTGCACCTGGTTGCAAAGTAGGCAATCGATCACAATTATGTTTACTATATATTTACAAGTTGATTTTTTTTTATTTTTTATATATAAATACATATGTATCAATCAGAAACAACTATAAGAGTATATAAGGCATCATAACCCGATAATAACATGATATATAGGTAAATAGGGTCCTCCAAAGGAAGCAACCAGTGTACCACGGTTACAACGCAGTATACAAAGTAGAGGGCCTTTACCCTGACTGAACTGCAGAATGTATGTGGACTAGATTGTATTGGTATTAAGGTGCATGACCATGTACAATTGTGTACATATGACAAGTAGTAAAAAAGTTCCAGCCACAGTGCCACATAATACACTAATGAACTAGTGTTGAAATAGTGTTCGTAGCCTTAAATTTTTGCTTTACCTTTATATTTCCCATAAGTATGCTGTTCTTAGAGCATCTATTTGCACACAACGAACTTTTATATTACCTACAATAATAGTTTAAGGTATAATATTTAATCATAAAGATTCCTTGTAACCATTTTGTTCTTTTTATAAAAACATGAAGGTCCCTAATTATAATTTCCATTCTTTTACACTTCTTGGAGCCTCATGAGTTAGCTTGGTGAAAAGTCACAATTTTAAACTCCGAATCTATGGAAAATGTATGAACTGCTCAACCAGAAATGATAAAGACATCCCATATAAGTTTAGTAGTATCCAGTACATTGAGGAGGAATTTAAGAAATGAGAAACTGAACCTACTGTGACTTTTGTAAACAAAATACAATGTGACTGGAGCAAAGAAGAGAGAGAGGCAACCTACTGACCATCTATAGAATCATGAAGGGCACAGAAATACTCGATAGAGAGGACTTGTTAAACTGGGACAAGAGAAACAAAAGGACATGGAAAGAAACTAAAAAAACATAGTTATAGAAGAAATCTGAAGAAGAACAGTTTTCCACAGAGTGGTGGACACTTGGAACAAACTGGACGAAAAAGTAGTGTGTGCAAAAACCATTCATGAATTTAAGAGCAAACTAGACACTGTGAGATACAAAGGCGGGACACCACGAGCGTAGCTTCCCTTCCCGCAAAATATAACTAGGTAAATTTAACAGAATCTTACCTAATGTAACCATTCCATAGGAAAAATAGATCTTTGATATGCAAAAATAGAAATGGCTAACAAACTTCTTAGCTGACAGACAGAACAGAGTAACTCATAATGGATCACTAGAAGAATTGTCACCCCAGACTTCGACATGGTAAAAAATTTTCATGTGGGCCATCCTGTGGTGATGATTCTTCAGTTGTAAGTTGATGACAACAAGTATTCAGGTTAGGATAGGTTACATCACATCCTTATCTTCCATTCACTGTGGTCTATCATGACAATTCTTCAAGGTTATGTTGAGGTAACAGTTTGTGAGATGGACTATCCTGGGGTGATGATTCTTCAGGTGAATGTTCTGGGGTGATAATTCCTCAGGTGATGTCCGTAAACAATCAAATAACCATAGACTGAGGTAGAACTTCCCAAGGAGCAATACTCTCATCTCTATTATTCAACCTCTTCACAAGTGATCTCCCCACACTAGAACTAGAACATAACACAAAAGGGTTTACCTCTACAGATGACATGATGAAATAGCATAACTTCAAAATAGTTGCTGAAAACACCTAAGCTTACTTTAAGCTTTTTGATGTATGTATGTATATATGACTTCCCACTATGAATGCCAGTGATGACATTGCACGGGAAATTGGGAGTGTCATTTTAGTCTGAATACTGCTAGGCTTATTCACCTTGATGGCAAACACCCAAACAGGTAGATAATATACAGTAACTGTTTAATTTACTTTTCCTCTTGGATTTGTGTAGCCACCCTACTTCCAGAACTTTGTCAGCACAGTTTTTGGTTCTTGATAGCACATTTTGGGAAGGAATGATTCTTTAGTCTTTTTGATATTTTCAAATTCTGAAGTGTCTTAAGTCAGCTAGGAACATGTTCAATATGTATTGGAGAAACGTTCTTGAGCATAGATGGTTATTTGATGCATTTCTATGATGTTTTTCAAAAGTTTAGATTAGTTTATCTTTCCAATACACAAGTTTGCTGGATTTTAATGAAAACTGATTATAATGTTGCCTTGAGTTTCACTGACTGGAAACCTGCAGCTCCACAGTGGCTAACACCAGTCCTTGGACTCTCCCATAGACCTCTCTGGGCAGAATCCTTGGACTGCAGTCTGTTGTATTGGTGGGGAACTTTTAGTTGTTGGTGAAAACAATAGGAAGGGTGTAGTCACCAGTTGTCAGCTCTTTTACGTGTAAAGGTGGAGGACTATTTGAAATTTGTAAGAGATCTTGAGCCAGTTCTGGAGACTGAGTGCGAGTACAGTGGGTTTGCATCTCCAGATGGAGGTAGGGGGTGTGGCTTTTGAAGATAGGCATCTGGGGGAGACAGTTCTCTCTGCTATCCATCAGTACCATAACTATAACTAAGAGTTACCATTGAGTTATCATTGGTCCCTTCTGGATTGAATAATTTTATAGGTGAGAAATTATATTCTATAAATGATTCTTGTCTTTATTGGCAAACAGTGGAGATATATTACTTTAAGAGGTGTTACCAGAAAGTTTGGGTATGATGGATTTCAGTCCATGGTTTGTGTTGTTGATATTTTCCGTGAACAGAAGACAGCAAGTAACCTAAAAACAGAACCCTGAAAAACAACTCATAATCTTTTTCCAGCTAGAACTTTTAGCGCTCCCTCTTTTCTCTTTCCTCTTGCCATGATTTGAGATAATTATTGTACATTTGTATTAAATAAGTCTTTCAAAAGCATATACTCATATATTTGGAACCATTTTGTCTGCTATTCATTAGGAAGTAACATTTCTCTATTCTCTTTGATCATCTTTATAGGAAAAAAAAAAAGTTTCCACCAGCATATGGTATGACTAAGGACTGAATTTTCTCATGAATGCAAATCTATCTCCCACATTACAAATCACATGAATGTTCAGGTTGATCAGTGACAGACACTGTTGGGCCACTGTAGACTTCTTGGGTATCTGCTGTGTGCCTCTTGATTTCACATAACTTTGATAAATCATTAGGGAATTCAGAACACTTTTAATTCTTGTCATCCTTTCATCAATGTCAAGTCTTTTTGGAAGAAATTGATTAGGATATTTTTCTTTTTTTTCCAGAAATGGAATTTTGAATCATACCTCGAAGTGTGGTTTGGAATATTCCCCACATCAGAACCATAGGGACCTTCACCTCATGTTGCCTCCCTGTCCCAGCCAAGGCTCTTGTGTTGTGGACTAGTAAACTAATATTTCAAATACATGCAATAAGATTCACAGGAAAAAGTCTAGTGTAATTTGCTGCATCTTTCTTACAAGAGGGTCAACTTGAAATATATATGATGAAATTCATGGGATAAACATTTCTAGTGTAGCATTTGCAATGCAGCATATCATGAAAGGGGGATAGCCTACACAGAAGAGAGACCTATCAAGGTGACCTTTGTGGTTTAGCTTGATCAAAATCCATGTGATGATCCACATAGAGAAACTTTTCCAATGCAATCCACAAAGCAGTTTTCTCTCCTGAATGCAGTCTCAAATTATGTGGTGACCTATGCAAGACAGCAAATTTTCCAGTGTGACTAGTGTGAAACACTTCAAAGTGGATGTGATAAAACAGGAAAGAAACCTCTCTAGTGTGACTTTTGTGATGCAAGCTTCCTCGAAAAGGAATAATCTCAAAAGAGTATGCCACGACCTACAGAGGAGATAAACTTTCATAGTATAACCTATGCAGTAAAGTTTTTTTAGGAAAGGATCATCTCAGAATGTTTGATTACCTACAGAGTGGAGAGGCATTTTCTATGTGATCATTGTCACACAGCTTTCTCCCAGAATGTCCCAGAAACTGTATGATGACCCATAAAGTAGAGAAGACTTTCCAGTGTCACCTTTGCAATATATCACTCACCAATAAGTGTAATCTCAAAAGCCATATGGTGACCCACACAGGAGAGAAGCAGTTCAAGTATGACCTATGCAATATACCATTATCAGAGAAGAGGGCTGTCCAAAGTCATGTGATGACCCATACAGGAGAGACACCTTTTAAATGTGAATATGATGCAGCTTTTTCACATAAGGATAATCTAAAAAAACATGTGACTACCAATACAAGGAAAAAGCCTATACAGTGTGACTTATGCAATGCATGTTTCTCACAGAAAAGTGTTCTTAAAAGCCATATGAGGACCCATACAGGAGAGAGGCCTTTCCAATGTGATGTATGCAATACAGCTTTCTCACAGAAGGGTAATCTTAAAACCCATATGAGGACCCACACAGGGGAGAAACCTTTCCAGTGCAACCTATGTAATGCAGCTTTCTTGCTGAAGACTGATATCAAACACCATATGATGACCCACACTGGAGAGAAGCCTTTCCACTGTGACATATGTGATGCAGCTTTCTCACGGAAGAGTGTTCTGAAAAGGCATGTGTTCACCCACACAGGAGAGAGACCTTTCCAGTGTGACCTGTGTGATGCAAATTTTGTAGAGAAGAGTGTTCTGAAAATCCATATGAGGACCCACACAGGAGAGAAGCCTTTCCAGTGTGATGTGTGTGATACAGCTTTCTCACGGAAGAGTCCTCTCCAAACTCATATGAGGACCCACACAGGGGAGAAACCTTTCCAGTGTGACCTATGTGATGCAGTTTTCTCACAGAAGGGTGCGCTCAAAGGCCATATGATGACCCACACTGGAGAGACACCTTTCCATTGTGGCATATGTGATGCAGCTTTCTCACGAAAGAGTGTTCTGAAGAAGCATATGTTTACCCACACAGGGGAAAGGCCTTTCCAGTGTGACCTGTGTGATGCAGCTTTCTTAGAGAAGAGCATTCTGAAAAGCCATGAGATGATTCACACAGGAGAGAAACCATTCAATTGTGACCTTTGCAAAATAGCTTTCGCACAGAGGAGTCATCTCAAAAGCCATATGAGGACCCACACAGGGGAGAAACCTTTCCAATGTGACCTATGTGATACAGCTTTCTCACAGAAGGGTTCTCTCAAAACCCATAAGATGACCCACACTGGAGAGAAGCCTTTCCACTGTGACACATGTGGTGCAGCTTTCTTAAATAAGACTGCCCTGAAAAATCATGTGCTTACCCACACAGGGGGAGAAGCCTTTCCAGTGTGACCTATGTGATGCAGCTTTCACACAGAAGGGAAATCTCAAAAGGCACAGGATGACCCACACAGGAAAGAAACCTTTCCACTGACATATGTGGTGCAGCTTTCTCACAGAAGAGATGTGAAAAGGTACATGTATACCCATACAGGGAAGGGCCTATCTAGGATGGCCTGCGTGGTACAACTTTCTCAGAGAAGAGTGTTCTGAAAAACCATACGAGGACCTATGCAGTTGAGAAGCCTTTCAAGTTTGACCTATGTGATGCAGGTTTCATACAGAAGACTTATCTCAAATTTTATATGATGACTCATGCAGGAAAGACTTTCTCACAGAAGGGTGCTGTGTGAGGTTACTTATGGCAGCTGTAAGTGGCAACATTGACATAGTCAATCAGTTCTGACTTACTATTGCAGTCTTCACCTAATGTGATGCCATTAAACTGTCAAACTCCTCCAGGCTTCTATATGACATGTCATCATCACTTGAATCACTATTTGTGTTCATTGCAGTCTAATATTATGCTAGAAATAAAAGCAAAATGTTAGGTGAAGTGTGAAAAGCCAAGCATATATGCTCCTCAAATGTCTTGAAGCAACTGAAGAATTGAGCAAGCAGCACTACACAGACAACTGTGTCGTGTTGCCAGACATACAAGATGACTCATCTTGAACGAAGTAAGGCTAACAGAATTTAGATATTGATAAGTACACATGTAAGCTCTGGAAAGTAAATCGGCATTTGGACGAGTATACCCATCCAACTCTGAAAAAGAAGAGTTGAGAAAACAAGTATATAGGGAAGGGGTTAATATTTGAGCAATTGTTATTGTTATTACACAATTCTTAAGAGTGAAAAAAATATATATATATCCATTGTAATATGTAATTTTCACTTCTTGGTTCATTAATCTCCTTAGATGTGAATACCTTAAGAAGATTAAATAGTGGATGGAATGCACTTCAAAATCATGGTGCTTTCACAAAATTAGGGATGGAGATTTATTATTTCTACACAATGTTTATGGAGTATGATAAATATGACATTGTTTTAGCATTTATAATGGAAATTCTTGAAAGAGATTTTTAAGGATTGTTACATAGTTGACTATACTAATTTTAAGATAGTAATATGCAAGTCAGAATCCAATGTATAATAGAAGCAGGGTAATCCCATGTGCTCTGTAAATATATGAAGAAAATAAATTTTGTTTTGCTTCACATCCAGACCATAGAGAACCTATGTTTTCTCCCAGTCTTAGGTGAAACCCTTATGTCATGGACTAGTAAAATAATATTTCATACAGACTAGTATTCCAGATCTACAACAGTATTCTATTTGGGTAGGAAGCATGAGCACCTTTGTTAGGTATATAATGATGTATGTATATGTATATATATATATATATGCAAGAAAAACCATTGGGGGAAATAAATGATAGATGGTGAGATCTTTTGTGTATTACGTCTTCAGACAAATTGTATGGAAATTTAAAAACAGAACAGCTTTTGATACACTACAACAAGTGAAGTGAAGGGCCATGGGGATTTGGAACCCATATGGTCAACAACTTCACCTATTGTCCCACTTCAACAATCAGTCTAGGGGAAATTGTCTCGTGAATAAGACTGTCTGCAATTTGTCTCATTAAAAATGAGCTCAAGTTCATATTTTTGTCATATGTACCAGAGATTAGGCACAATCAAATTATATTCTTTGAAAAAAAGTCCACTTTTTACTTAATTCTTGGAACCCTCCCAGTGCATGTGATGCTTGTGATTGGCCTTGTGTTATAGTAGTATATTTTTGGGAAAAAATAAAATGGAATATAATGAGTATTTTAATTTACTTTAGTTTTGAAATCTTTATTGAAATTTTAAATTTATTTTTATTGTGTGTATTTACCTAGTTGTATTTACCTAGTTGTATTTTACGGGAAGGGGAGCTATGCTCGTGGGGTCCCGTCTTCATATCTCATTTTATCTAAACTATTTTTAAATTCATGTATTGTTTTTGCACACACCACTTTCTCATCTAACTTGTTCCAACTGTCTATTGCTCTGTGAGGAAAGCTGTTCTTTTTAAAATCTCTTCTATAGCTGTCTTTTTTTATTTTCTTTCCGTGTCCTCTTGTATTTCTGTCATCCCATTTTATCAGATTCTCTCTATCAGTAATTTCTATGCCTTTCATGATTCTGTAAATAGCTATCAAATCTCCTCTCTCTCTTCTTTGCTCTAGTGTCTGTAGTTTAAGTTTTTGTAGTCTCTCTTCATATGATAGTTTTGAGAGTGTTGGTGCCAGTTTTTGTAATTGCTCTTTGTATCCTTTCAAGTTTTTTTATACATTTTTTTGTACTTGGTGACCATATCGTTGCTGCATATTCCAATCTTGGTCTTATCAGGGTGATTAGGATTTTCCTCACCATTTCTTCATCCAGGTATGTAAATGCCACTTTGATTGTTCTTATTAAATTATAAGTTTCTCCAAAAATCTTATTTATATGTTTCTCAGGTGACATATTATTCATAACAATGACTCCCAGGTCCTTCTCATTTTCTACTTTTTTTATTCCTTCTTCTCCCAAATTATATGATCCTGCTATTCTGTTTTTGCTTTTTCCAAATTCCATTATACTACACTTTTTTGTATTGAACTCCATCTCCCACTTCCTACTCCATTCTTGTACTTTATTTAGATCCCTCTGTAGTGATTCACAATCTTCTTCAGTTTTCACTCTTTTCAGTAGTTTTGCATCATCTGCAAAGAAGCTCATATAGCTTTCAATTCCTTCATCCATATCATTAATATATATAGCAAACATTATTGGGGCCAGAACTGTTCCCTGCGGGACACCGCTTATTACTTCATTCCATTTTGAGTGCTGATCTCTTATCACTACTCTCATTTTTCTTTCTTGCAAAAAGTCTTCCATCCAATTTAGCAATTTACCTTGTATTCCTCCTTCATATTCTAATTTCTTAAGCAACTTCTTATGTGGTACTTTGTCAAAAGCTTTTTTTAGGTCCAGAAATGCACAATCAGCCCATCCATCTCTTTCTTGTATTATATCTATTAGCCTTGAATAGAAACATATTAAATTGGTGACGCATGACCGACCTTGTCTGAATCCAAATTGCCTTGGATTTAGTACGTTGTTTTTTTCCAAGTATTTTACCCATCTACTTTTGATAATTCTTTCACAAATTTTTGCTATTGTACTTGTTAGAGAGACTGGTCTATAATTGGTAGGTTCTTCTTTATTTCCTCCTTTATATATAGGTACTATATTTGCTTTTTTCCAATCTTCTGGAACTTTTCCTTCTTTTAAGGAACTGCTTATTATGCTATGTATTTTGTCTGCCAGTTCATTCCTGCATTCTTTCAGAATCCAGTTTGCTATTTCATCTGGCCCATGCGATTTTCTGACATCAAAATTACCCAAGTGTGTCAATATTTCATTCTTTGTTACTTCTATTTCTTCCATAGGGGGGACTTTTTCTTTCCACTCAATCTCTTCAGGTTGTATATTTTCCCTTGTAAACACTGATTTAAAATGTTTGTTCATAATTTCTGCCATTTCCATTTCCTCAGTGTATTCAACTCCTCCTTGTCTCAATTTCTCCAAGTCTTGTTTGTTTTTCAGTTTATTGTTTACAAATCTGTAGAATAGTTTTGGTTGATCTTTACACTTTTCTATAACATCTTTTTCATATTTTCTTTTTTTCTCTCTGCACTTTTGTACATATTCATTTCTATAACCAGTATATATTTTCCATTTTTCAGGTCTTCTGTCTTTTTTCCATCTGGTCCAGGCTTTGTCTCTTTTGTCTTTTAACTCCCTACAACTTTTGTTGTACCAGCATTTTACATATTCTTTTTCTTGTTTTTGTCTTGGGACATACTTTTCCACTCCTTTTTTGTAAATTTTTGTCAAAATATTCCATTTCTCTTCCACTGATGTTTCTTCTTTGTATATTTCTTCCCAGTTTTCTTGTTGGAAGAATTCTCTTATTTTATCAAATTTTGTTTTTTCATACATCATTCTTCCTTTTCTATATTGTTCATTTCTTTTCATATATTTTTCTTCATTAAGTTCCAGTTCAATCAATATGTGGTCACTTTTACCTATTGGTGTTTTATATTCAATCTTGTCCACTATTCTAGGTTCAGATGTAATTATTAAGTCTAGCCTCGATGGTTCTTCTTCATTTCTATACCTAGTGTTCTCTTGTATCCATTGTGTCATTGAATGGTCAGTAATCATCTCAAGTAGAGCATTTCCCCATGAGTCATCACCACTCTTTGCTGTCATTTCTTCCCAGCAGATTTCTTTGCAATTAAAGTCGCCCATCATAACTATTCTTCCTCCGTCTTCCATTATTTTAGTTAATGCTATCTTTGTGTCCTCTAACATACTTTTATATTCACTCTCCTCCCATGAGGCTGTTTTCGGAGGCACATAATTGATCACAAATTTTCTGCTCTTCTTATCTCTGTCTTCCACTTCTATCATAATCATCTCTACTGTATTCTTTCCATATATGACACCTTTCACGTTTATATCCTTCTTAGTCAGGAACATAACTCCACCCCCTTGCTTTTTCTCTCTGTTTCTAATCCAATAATTGTATACATCATGTCCTACACTGTTGGGTGGTAGTGGGCCTTTTAATTTTGTTTCTACAATTCCCATTATGTCCGGTTCTTTTTCTTTCAAATAATCATTCAGCTCATTCAATCCTGTTATTAATCCATCTATATTTGTGTAAGACACTCTTAGTTTTCTGCCACTTCCATTGTGTTCTCTGTTTCCCTTATGTTTTTCTTTTGTATGTCGAACTTCCTTAGTTTCATGTTCACTACTCTCCAATAGAATCTCTCTTTCTCTGACTCCGTTCTGTTCTCGTTTTTTGTCTTAGCTTCCAGTCTTTTCTGCTTTTCTTCCTCTCTTTCCTCTTTATTCATTTCTCTTTTTATCCATATCTTTTTGTGTTGTTCACTTGTTGCTAGTTTCCCTGTTTTGGATAAGATATTCTCTGCCGTTGTTTGTGACTTGAATTTAATCTTAATTGGTCTGGTCTTGTCTGTGCTATACTTTCCGAGTCTAAATTTCTCTTCGATTTGTTTCATAATTCCTGGTTCCTCTTCCTGAACTGATTCTAGTAATTGGCTTACTTTTTCATTTTCCTCTTTGATTCTTGTGGTTCTATCTGTGTTGTGTTTCTCTTCCATTCCTAATATAATTATACATTTCTTCTTGTCTGCTAAATCCCTTACTATATTCTCCTTTTGTCTCATCACTTTAATAACTGAGTCTTCAGTATGTTCTTTCAATTGCTGTTTGACTATGTCAGTGAATGAAATCTTATTTCCTTCTTGGGTTTGCTTCCAATTTTTACTTTCTTTAGCTATTGTTTCTCTGTTTTCTTTACTATTCTTCTTCAATTCCTCATTCTCCCCCTTTACCTCTCTTAACTGTCTTTTTAGTTCTTCTATTTCATCAGTTAAGTTTTTATTCGCCTTTTCCAGTTCTTCCAATCTTTCAACCCTTTTTAAAATGGTGTTCATATGACCTAACCTACTCTCCAAGTCTTCGATCACCTTATCAACCTTCATCTCTAGTCTTGTCAGTCGGGGGGGGTTTGAGTCCCCCCCACTCTCTTTAAATCCCTTGAAAATATTCTCATCACTTTCTGCTATATTGCTCCTATCTATACCTCTAATCTTCACATTCCTATTAGACATGTCATCATCCAACTCGTCTTGGGGTCTTTTGTCTACCCGGCGGCCCGTCAGGGCCATTTCCTCCACCTCCTCATTACCTTCCATTTCCCCAGTAATCCCTCCCCCTCTCCTCTTTCCTTACTTTCCCTCTACCTCACGAGCAATTCCCCCCCCCCTGCAAATACAAAAAGGCACTTCTCTTTGCGTTGGTATCCACAATCTTCACTTTTCTTCAGAGCGTTCGTCAAGCCGTCCGTTCGTTGAAAGTGTGTGTGTGTGTGTGTGTATATAAATGTGTATATGTATAATATATGTATATATATATATATGTATATATATATATATATGTATGTATATATACACTTAACCTATCATAATACAGATATATATGAGTACATGTATCCCAGTGGGCACAAGATACTCAGAAATCAGTCCGATTGATTTATTCCATGATGAATTAGGTAACATGACCAAGGAACAAGGCACTTATGATAAATTCACATTACATCTATTACTGAGATTGGGTTGCTGGCACCATTTGATCTGAATGTGAACATTTGTTTTCAAGATCCATTTTAACTTGTGGTGGTGGAAAGAATGAATGAGGAGAGATTAGAAAAAATAGTGTGGAAAGTAGAGGTGGATGGAGTGAACTTGAGGGGAAAACCGAAAGATGGGTGGATAGGGTGAAGAGGCGCTATGAGGAAGAGGAGAATGTTGAGTAGGGAAAGGAGAAGGCTGGGGATAGGTGCAAGTGGAGAATAGTTGTGTATGGACGATCATTTGACACTGCCTGAAAGGATTTCTCATTGTATTCCATTTTTTGTATCTGGGATCTGGGTGAAGGTCCTCTTTACTTGGTACATCAGGTGGAACACTGGGTGTTTCCTTAGGGGGACTCTACCTATTTACCAATGGTGGGCACCGCTCCAAAAAGTTAACTTCGTTAATCGCCAATCCATTAACCAAAAAGTTTACTTCATTAATTGTTACTTTGTTAACTTAACCCATTCAACTCCGATGACAAGATGTCTTGTCATTTGGTCAAATAAAACAAAAAATCATAAAACACCAAAATGTTTGATCAAACACCAGAAAAATATGACGTCAGTCCTCGCTTCGCTGCGAGCGAAGCGAGGACTGACGTCATATTTTTCTGGTGTTTGATCAAACATTTTGGTGTTTTATGATTTTTTGTTTTATTTGACCAAATGACAAGACATCTTGTCATCGGAGTTGAATGGGTTAAGAAGAATGTAACGGAAGTTACTGCTATCTATTAATCCGTCATAGGGTCCCGACATGGGTAAGTGCCGCCCCCCCACCACATGCCACAACCACCACCACTTTCCATATCTGATAGTCATTAGCACAATTCACATGTAACATTCATCCACAAAACAACGTTTATACACACATCATTCATACACATAACTCATGATAAAGAAATGATGCATTAAAAGTACATTAGGGGGAACTTGCTTTACCTTCTTTTCACCAAAAGTGCCGCCCCGCAAAAACGTGCCTCCCCGGTCGGGGCCCTGCCCGCACCGACGCCCGGCGTCCCAGCGGGCACCCCCGCCTCACTCTCACCTTTTGATCCAGCCCCAAGGGTGCCAACTGCGCACCCGCGTCTGTGCTACATTCACCCCTTCCCCTCCTTGACTTCGAGATTCACCTATTCTTCGTCTACTCCATTTCCTATTTGGTAGCCCTGTAGCCATTTTGGAGGATGTCTGTCGCGCTGGGGTCTCCGGGGTGCCGCTCCCTCGTTCACTACCACGTTGTGACTCTCTACCTCGTTTTCTTTGTCACCACACGACGAAGATCCTCGACAGAGATGTTCCGTGAATTGACCTCAGTTACGATCCTTCTCGTCCATTGTGACGTGCAATTACCATCCTTTGGCCTTACCCGTACCTAGAAATGCAACTAAAAAAAAAACCGTGCTGTTTAGAAAAAAAGGATATTTTCGTTTTTCTTTTATATATTTTGTTTTAAAATAACTCAGCAAGGAAAATAACCATATTACAATAATTTTTCTATGTTAGAATATCAAATAAATCAGTATACCCCTCACTTAAGGTTTTCTATGGTGTTAGGGCACTTCCATTTTCTGTGGTTTCATGTTTTGATATGATTTATTAATTTTACAATGTATAGTTGCCCCACTTAGTTTTTTGCACAGTTTTAAAAATGTTTCGGACAAGAATAGCAACTCGCCCGGTATTCTTTTTTATTACATTTTCGTGTCTGTTCATTTACATGTTTTTTTTTTCTTTTTCTTTTCTTTTTTCTTTGTTAAATAGTAACTACCTTAAAAATGTGACAAACAGCGAAATACTCAAAATGGTGTAGCAGACGACACATTTTTCTTGACTTACTAATGACATCTATCACTCTTATTTGACAAGTCATACAATTAATATACGTTGCAGAGGAGAGAGAATGCAGGAATCCGTTCATGTAGTGGTCAATGGTAGACTAACAATCAACTTCAAGCTTAGTGTTGAGTAGTACAAACTAACCAAAACTAACTTGTATACGTATAAGTTATGTTATAACACTGTTGGAAGGTTGGTTTGATACTTCCAAACACGTTGGTGAGTTTTCTTCTTTATTGAGGTCTGCCTAGTTCTAATACAAAACATGGCTGGCAGGTCCGAAGACGACTTCGGAGATGCCAGGTTTTCCTAGCTAATTACAAAAATGGGCGTGCCCACAAGAAGGCAGCCAATTATGTATTAATCGTTATCAAAAATGGGCGTACCCATAAGAAGGGCAGCCAATAGAAGATCTTGGGGTCGTGAGAGCCGTAGAAGCGAACTCTGACCCTGGCTGAGCGAGTTCTCATGTTGTTTGGTGATCTTGAAAGATGTATGGAGAAGGAGGTCACTAGGTGACCTTCTGATCCGTGGTGGTCCGCGCAGCTGTGGTCCCGCGATGAAAGAGTCGTTCTATTCGATGGGCCTCATAGGGGCTTCTCTTGGGTAAGGAGGCCCGTTGTCCTTGAAAGAAACCGTCCGTGGGCGGAAGGAATTCGTCTGCCTGCCACCTTACAACCCTATTATTAAATTAATTATTTTCATTTATTTATTCAGCAGAGGGCTTGTGGTCCAATTATGTTTTGTTAATTGTGATGAAAAAAAATCGCGTTTTTTTTTTATAAAAAACTTGTTTTATTGTTGTTGTTTTTTTTAAATCTCGTCCAAATTTGTTCAGATATTAAATATTTAGTATATAAAAACAGGTGGAAGTATGTTATTCATCCCTCCACATATGATCTATCCTATTCAAAGAGGTAATAGACAGAGTATAAGAATAAACAAGTAATTTACCATTTTAGTCAGTCAGGTGCTGCAAGCCTGCAACAAGTGTAGATACTGTATATGGGCCAGTATGGCTATTGGCTGGCTACCTTACAAAATTGTAGGTTAAAGTTAAGGGATAGCGAGCAAAAAGTCAGGTAGAAAGTAAGCTCTGAGCCTTGATGGGTGGCGGGGAGTACAACAGTTTCCCCCCATTACTATGTTAACCCCTTTCCCATTGTCCAAGTGGCGGATCTGTGTTTAGGCAACGTCCAGGGTCACTATGGAAAATTGGAATGTTTAATCTTTGAAGAGTATGCTAAGATAAAAGGTAAATTTTGTAAGGTAGCCAGCCAATAGCCATACTGGGCCATATACAGCATCTACACTTGTTGCAGGCCTGCAGCATCTGACAGTGACTAAAATGGTCAATTGCTTGTTTATTTTTATACTCTGTCGAATGCCTCTTTGAATAAAACAGATGCACATATGTGGAGGGATGAATAACATACTTGCACCTGTTTTTATATACTAGATATTTAATATCTGAACAAATCTGGACGAGATTAAAAAAAGAAAACATAAAAAGTTTTTTATAATAAAAAACGCGATTTTTTTTTTTTTTTTTTTTTTTTTTTTTTTTTTTTTTTTTTTCATCTATACCCGTACCTCCTCCCCCATCTGTACTGAGGCGGGACCATCTTCAGTATTGATTGGTAGCCCCGGCCCTACCCGGGGATGTCGGCAATCATTTTCAAATAAGGCTCTTTGAGGAACCGAGCCTTCGTCTTGGGCTGACCTAAGGGACATGTTTTACCAGAAGTCTGCCTCTCGGCAATGGACTTAATCGTGCGATGGTGTCGCTCTACTATTCCATTTCCGCCCGTCCGGTAAGCAGCCCGAAAGAAGTGTCTCTCAACCAGACATCCACAATCGTCATATGGCTGGACGGCGTCCTTACATTTCCTCGGCGGCTGTTTGCGCAGCGGCCGCCCTTCGCCCATTTCCCTGCTTGCAGTGTTGAGCCATATGTCCCGAGCTGATTGCATTAGTAACAGATGAGCTCCACCTCTCTACAGTTCCTCGCGAAGTGACCTAGTCTCCGACACACATAGCAATGAACCCTAGATGACCCCCGTCATCCGCTGTGCTCACCCCTGGACTCCCCCGTTTTCCATTCTCTATTGTCATAGGGTTTATATCTCTTAAGTGTAGCGTGTTAAACGTAGGACTACACAACCCCGAAAATAGATACAGCTTAGATAACACGTTTTTAGGCAAATCTGAATGCGAGAGGGACTTGGGAGTTCTGGTGAGTCCGGACCTTAAAACCAGGAAGCAGTGCATTAGCGCCAGAAATAAAGCTAACAGAGCATTAGGTGTCATTGCCAGGACGGTAACGAATAGAAGTGCAGAGGTAATTATTAAACTCTAGCGATAGTTACACCCATCCTTGACTATGCGGTACAGTTTTGGTCTCCGTCCTACAGAATGGACATCGATTCAATAGAATCAGTACAGAGAAGAATGACCAAAATGATACATGGACTTAGGAATTTGCCTTACGTAGAAAGGCTTAGACACTTAAACTTACACTCTGGAAAGACGCAGAGTGCGGGGTGATCTAATAGAAGTGTTCAAGTGGGTCAAAGGTTATAACAAGGGTGATGCAAACAAGGTCATCATAATAAAACAACAGGGCAGGACTCGCAGTAATGGTTATAAACTGGACAAATTTAGATTTAAGAAGGAAATAGGCAAGAATTAGTTTACCAATAGGTTGGTCGATAAATGAAATGAACTTAGTAACCATGTAGTAAGCGCTGAAACTATCAGTTGTTTTAAAAAACTATTAGACAACTTTATGGATGGGGACGACAGGTGGTGATGGATACGGAGCTGCCTAGTGTAGGCCTTATGGTCTCTTGCAGTCTCCTTTATTCTTATGTTCTTATGGCATCTCGACCCAAGGGCCGGTGGCGGCTGCTTTGTCGCCGCAGCCGCCAAAGGCCCATCCTTCTTTGTCCTCGTGAGAAGCCTAGCGCGAGCTATCAATTCGTCCATACTCGCCGTCACCACATTATTTATTTCCTGTAGTCCGGCAGATATGCGAACTGGAAAGCTATTCACAAACACCATCTTCACGAGTTTCTCCAAGCCTTCACCCACGAACGTAGACAGGCCAGCCAATTTTCTGATTTCGTTAGCGAAAACATCAACCTGTTCGCCAGACTGTCGCATTCTTTGCAGCCGATTAAACGACTCGAACGTACTCTCGCTGAAAGCCTATTGTAGTATTTTCTTTACCTTCCCCGCATCCACTTGATCACAAGTGCTATTTCCAGGTATATGGTTAGCTATGTCCGTTACCTCGGTTAATTTAGCCACTAATTCCGCCTTTTTGAGCCATTGGGCATTATATACTCTTGTTGTTGCTTCCTATTAATACATTATGTATTTACTTTATGAAAAATAAAGTTTTGAATATGTAGTAAATATAATTGTAATCGATTGCCTACTTCGAAACTGCGAAAACCTTTACCTTGGTACATTGTGGGTACATCTAGTGTTTCCTTGGGGACCCGATGTACCTATTCATTATGTTAGTATCAAATATATTGTGGCTCATGTACTTTTATTGCTGTTTCTCATTGTTGAATAAGTATCAACTTTCTAAAAATCATGAATATGTAGGAAACAAAATTGTGATCGATTGCAGTCCGGAGGACCAGGGATCTAAGTCTGTAATCGATCACAATTATGTTTACATTATAGAATGTTGTTTTTTTTTTCTTTTTTTATAAAAAAGAATACACATGTATCAATCAGAAACAATAATAAGAGTATATAAGGCATCATACACCTGATAATAATATGATAAATAGGTAAGGAAACATCACTCACCCTGTGTTTAACATGATGTACCAGATGAAGTGTTGAAGGGACTTTACCCTGACTGCTTTACAGAATGTACGTGGATTAATTGTGATGAAGGTTAAGGTATTAACTAATTAAGGTGTATGACCATGTACAATTTTGTACATATGACTACTAGTGAAAAAGCTCCACCCACAGTGCTACGTAATACCTTACTGAACTAGTGTTGAAAGCATGTCCGCAGACTTAGTTTTGCCTTACTTTTTTATGTATATAAATTTCCCCTTTTAAGTATATTGCAACTAGAACGTCATCACGTAATCAACCAAAAATTATGGTTTAAAGTATAATGTTTATTCATAAGGTTTCCTTATAATTATTTTGCTGTTTATCAAAACATTAAAGTCACTATAATTATCATTTCCATTCCTTAACACTTCTAGGAGGCTTACGAGTTAGCACGATGGAGCAATTGTAAACTCCAAATCTAAGGAAAATGTATGAAATGTTCAACCAGAAATGATAAAGATATCCAATTTTGTAAATCATAATACATGAATGTAATATGGTATTTTCTTGGTAGAAATAAAACACAAAAAAACATACCACCAGCAAATTTACTAAGCCACTAGGATATGTTATGGACACCATGCCAGTCATGTCACTATCAGACGACGTCTTTCACTTTGTGGACCAGGTGTTCTCCAACTCCAGGTGATATTGAAAAGCACTGTTACAAAGACAATAGGGCTTCCTTAGACTTTATGAGAGAACGCGGGGTTTTGCCGTTGTCTGTTAATTGCCCGAGGTACAATAATAATCAGGCTGTCAGCATCCATGACAACGACGATAACCCAGATGATCTTTAGAATTTGAGGTACTGAATTACTAAATATTGGTTACATTACATAGGTTATGTTAAGTTAGGTAGATTAGGTTAGAATAGACTAATTTATCATCTTTATAATTCTTCGACCTTGGCACCCATCAAAACAAACATGGCGTATCATTCAGCCACCGCAACCTTGTTCATTAGAAAATAGGATTTAGCAACATTTTTGTTATCAAGTTCTGCCAAGAAAATTGCATATTACATTGATCTATTATAATTGACAAAATCGTTAATTTTCTATTGCTATATCACATAGGTGTGCACAACTAAAATTTTACCCAGCATTGTATCATTTGTGGTGTATTTGCTATTATGACTGCCTGTTTACGTAACCAAACCTACCATACAGCTTACAATAATGTTCTTGTTCATAGGTTTGAACTGTATCTTGCAACTCTTTAAACAAAATAGATTTGGAATTAACTTAAAATGTCAACTGGAGCAGCTCATCAGCTTCAGCCATTTTGAATTTCCAACTTGAAGTGGGAGGAAGAATGGAAGTGGAACTCTGTTGAATCATGTGCAAAAGTGTGCTGTAACCCTAGCCATAAAAATTCATAGTATGGCTGCTGGACCTCTAACCAGTACATTGTAAGTAATTAACCGGCCAAAGTAGTAAGATTCCAGAATCATGCAAGTACAGATATCTAACGTGAAACTTGAATTGTCCAATAGCACCTAACCAAACCTACTCTAACATCCTTGATAGGAATGACTTACTAAAAAATGACAATGAAAAAACAAGAGGTCATGAAAAGAAACTCAAAAAGGATAATAATAGAAGAGATCAGAAAAAGAATAGCTTCCCACACAGAGTGCTGGATACCTGGAATAACTTAGATAAAGAAACAGTGTGTGCAAATACTATTCAAGATTTTAAGAAAAAACTTGATGCTGAAAGATACAAAGACAGGTCACCACAAGCATAGCTCCCTTCCCATATAATACAACTGGGTAAATAACCATTCCATAAAAAAAGTGGAGATTTCAAATGCAAAAGAGAAGAAATTGAAAATTTTGTATGCACCCACCCTCAACCACCAAAATTTGTTTCTCATCTAAACTCCTCACAGATGAAGGGTTATTCCTTGCTCCTGCCCACTACCCATGTCAGAAGCAAGACAGCAAATACAGAGTAAGGGCAGTTGCTTCATCAAAACTCGACCCTCCCTCCTTGTCTCTTAATGCGAAAAATAGAAGACAATGAGAAATCCCTTTGGCGAGCATCAAATTATCATCCATCCACAACTGTTCTCCAGTCCCACCTAACCCCATCCTTCTCTACTCAGCAGACATTTCTTTCTCAAAACCCTTTTTCACCCCATCCATTTCACATTGTCTCCCCCTCAACTTCACTCCATCCACCTCTACTTTCCACTCTATATTTGGATAATTTGTCACTCATTCTTTCCACAACCACAAGTTGAAATGCATCTTAAAATGAACTGGCACAATCAGAAAAATATGAGAATGTTATATTTTGAAATGCCCAGCCAAATGTAAAGAAAACATCATGCGCAGTTCCACATTGAGAAACCACACAATCATGTATGCGTTATCTCCCTGCCTTGGAAGGGAGAGGAACATAGAGGATAGTGGAGGCTGTAAACAGTGGGAGCAGAGAGACTAGGAAGGTGAATGTCATTTATTATTGTCCTTTTTTTTCCCTGGTGGGATTCTGTATTTTAAAGAAAGAAAATAGTATAAATCTTTCAGAAACATACCATAAACTAATGTAATTATGAAAATATGTCATTGCATATTATCATTATCCTACTCTATGTAGCTCCTAAAGGAGACAGTCATAAAAAAAAAAAAAAAAAAGAGGCGGACACATAAGAGGGTCTTGGAGGAGTTTTTCAACCAGAACCCTATCGTTGGGTCTTATAATGAAGTACAGTCTTTTAAGGAAGTATGGTCCTTAGGGAGTGGTAATTCCTTTAATAGACATAAACATTCAGGATCTGGTTTGAGAAAACTGTGTGTTATTGTGTAACCAGGAAAATGTATAGATTTTTTGGAAATGATAGATTTAGTCTTGTTGAAGGTAAGGTTGTGGAACCGGGCAGCTTCTTGAAACTCCACCAAGTTTTCATCATGTTCCAGCTGCGTCAACCCTGCTATGACAATGTTGTCCATATAAGCATAGGTTCTATGCAGATCATGTTGCTTGATGATGATGTCATTAATTCTTTGGAAGCAAGCAATGCTGTTCATAACTCAGAATGGTACTCTGCTGAACTGATATAGGTTACCTTTCTCTTCAAAGGCAGGCTTGTCTTCTTCCTGCATAGGCATCTGGTGATAAGCACTTTTCACATCCAATGAACTATAGTACTTGTAATGAGACAATTCTGTAACAAGGCCATCTATTTTTGGAAAAGGATACATATCCAAATGAGTGAATTTATCGATGGTTAATCCATTGTCAACAACCCTTGTGTTTTGGTGGCGCTCTTTGGACACAACAAGGACTTGCGCCTTCCATGAAGATGTGCTTTTCTCAATTACACCATCATGTAGCATCTTGTTAATTTCAGACCTTATGAACTTCTTATCATCATCCCCAAATCTCCAAGATTTAGTTGCAATGAGTTTGCAATAAGGACCAAGACTTGAAGAGAAAGGTGTATTCACCAAAGCAGACAGTATACTACAAGTGGCAGGGTTAGAGATATTTAAATCCTTCTTGGATCCCATAAAGTCCATAGTAACACTAGAGTGCTGGCTGATGAAGTCTTGACCCAAGAATGACATCACAAGTCTGACAGTACAGAAAGCCTTGTAGTAGCACTCGCTTTTCAAATTGATGTCAACTGTGCAGCATCCCTTCACAGGAGATGTGTGTGATGAAGAAGCCATAGTCATCGGGACAACCTTCAACTTGTGGTTCTTGGCAGATCAGTGGGAGATGAAAGATTCAGAGCTCCCTGTGTCGATAAGAGCAGTTGGTTAATTATTACCTATCAAAACATACACAGTTGGTCGCTATAGTAGTTCCAGGGAAGAAGCAAAGATGACTGCTAGTGTAGAAGATTAGATGCAGAAGTAGAAATTGTAGTAGACTGGCACACTTTAGCAAAATGTTCTCATTTGTTACACTTAGGACAAGTGATGTTTCTTGCAGGACACTGTCCACAATTATGATGGGGACCCCTACAGAAATAGCATCAGGACTTTGAATTGGCAGTAGCATAGGTCCTTTCAGCAAAATAAGTAGTTTCATATGTTACAGCAGCACAGATCACATCATTGGTTCGAACAGGCTCGGATGTCATAGCAGCACTAACACCAGAGCCAGTAAAACAAGAACAAGACTCCGAGGTCTTCTGATCAACATTGAGTGCCCTATCTTGATCAAAAAGTCCAAAGTTTTGTTTTCAAGCAGTCGTTGCCTGATTGTATGAGAGAGCAAACTATTGATGAAAGAATCCTGTATGTAGTCATTCTGATTCTGTGAAGCAGTAAGTCTTAAAGTAATAGTCCTTGCTGAGCAGCTGAAGCTCTTGAAGATAATCATCTATTCACTCCCATTCATGCTGCCTATGAGTAGCCAATAGATGTCTTGTGAACACTTTATTTTTGGGCTTGATATAGAGGACTTTGAAAAGATTTATGACTGAATCATAGGTAGAACACTGCAATGTAACCATATACAGTTGAAGAGACAAAATTGATCAATGTATCCAGCTTGTTAGGATTAAGGCTTGCAATGGATTTCAGGAATATAGAGAAAGTACAATTCCAATGATTCCATTCTTGTGCAGCAATAGGCAAGTTGGGAGATATATCCAGGGTATTGGGTCTCAGGAACTTGTCCATCTTCAGATCAAACACAAGTATTTGGTTGAATAAACTGAGGTATTTTCAAAGAATATTCAGAAGCTTACTTTAGGCTTTATTCAACCAAAAGTATCACCACAGTCTGAAAGCAAAACAGAAAATAATGTAAGAAAAGATACCCATTTTTAATTAGGTTAACAAGTGCTACTAGTTAATAAAGCTCAGATCACTATGCTTTTGCTCTTGTGTTTTTGTTACCACCCTCCTAAAAGAGCTTTATCAGCACAGTTTTTGGTTCTTGATAGCACCTCTCAAGAAAGAATGATTCTTTAGTCTTTTTGATATTTTTAGTTTTTGATGTGTCTTGAGTTAGCTGGAAGCATGTCAAATACAAGAGTATTGGGGAAAAGTTCTCAAACATTTGATGGTTAGTTGATGCATTAGTAGCTATGATGTTTGTCAAAAAGTTAGAATTAGTTTATCTTTCCAATATATAAGTTTGGTGGATTCTGATGATAATGCTGCCATGAATTTCACTGACTGAAAACCTGAATCACCTCAATGGGTGAAAACAATAGGAGGGGTGTAGTCAGCAGTTGCCAACTTATTTATGTGTAATGGTAAAGGACTATATTTGGAATTTGTCTGGGGATGGAGTGACAGTTCAGTGGAGTTCCGCCTTCAAATGGAGGTAGGGGGTGTGTCTTCTGAAGATAGGCATTCAGGGGAGACAATTCTCTGTTATCCATCGGGACCATATCAAGGAGTTACCCGTCATTGGTCCCTTCTGGATTGTATTATTTTATAGGTGAGAAGATATATTTTGCAAATGATTCTTGTCTTTTTTGGCAACCAGTGGAGATGTATTGATCAAAAATGTGTTACCAGAAAGTTTGGGTATGATGGATTTCAGTCCATGGTTTGTATTGTTGATATTTTCCACAAACAGAAGATGGCAAGTAATCTAATAACAGAACCCTTAAAAACAACTAATAACCTTTTTCCAGTTGTAACTTTTAGTGTTACCTTTTTCTTTGCTCTTGCCATGTTTTGAGGTAACTGTATTGTACATTTGTAAAAGATAAGTCTTGCAAAAGCATTTATGTTTGGAACCATGTCTGCTATTCATTAGGAAATAACATTTCTCTATTCTCTTTGATGATCTTTACAGAAAAAAAGAAGTTTCCACCAACATGTGGGATGGGTAAGTTAGGATTGAGTTTCCTCATGAATGTAGACTTCTTTGGTGTCTTTTCTGTGTCCCTTGGCATTTCATAACTTGTTAGGCAATTTAGAACTCTCTTAGATCTTGTAATCCTGTTATCTATATCAAGCCATTTTGGACTAGATTGATTAGGAGGATTTTAAGTTGTTATTATTATTATTATTATTTTTTTTTTCCAGAAATGTAATTTTGAATCATATAAGTGTGGTTTGGAATATTCCCCATATCAGAACCATAGGGATCTTCAGCTCATCTTGTCTTCCTGAACATTCAAATACATGCCATGAAATACAAAGGAAGAATCCTTTCCAATGTGATCTGATGCATCATTCTCACAAAAGGGTCATCTCAAAATATATATAATGAAATACATAGAATAAGCATTTCTAATGTGACATTTGCAATGCAGCATTTCATTAAAGGAAAATGGGATGACTTACACAAGAGAGGGACCTACCAATGTGACCTTTGTGGTTTAGCTTTATCAATAGACATGTGATGACCCACATAGGACAGAAACTTTCCCAATGTAATCTGCAAAACTTTTTTTTCCCGTGAAAGCAGTCTCAAATTAGGTGATGACCCACACAAGACAGCAGACTTTCCAATGTGATTAGTGCAATGAATTTATTCATAAAAGAAACATTTCAAAGTGTATGTGATGAAACAGGAGAGAAGCTGATCTAGTGTGACTTTTGTGATGCAAGCTTCCTCATAAAAGGATACTCTCAAAAAAGTATGTCATGACCTACAGGGGAGAAACTTTCCTAGAATAACCTATGCCATGGAGTTTTCCTAGGAAAGGATCATCTCAAAGAACATTTGATGACCCACACAGTGGAGAGGCCATGTCTGTGTGACCATTGTGACAGCTTTTTCCTAGAATGATAATCTCAGTAACTGTATGGTAACCCACATACAAGAGAACCTTTCCAGTGTGACCTCTGCTGTGTATCATTCACCAGAAAGTGTAATTTTAAAAGCTATATACCCACATAGAAGAGAAACAGGTTAAGTGTGACCTATGCGATACACCATTATCACGGAAAGGCACTCTCCAAAGATGTGATGACCCACACAGGAGAGAAAACTTTTGAATGTGATGGAGCTTTCTGACATAAGTATAATTTAAAAAACATGTGACAATCAATAAAAGGAAGAAGTCTATACAGTGTGACCTATGCAATGCATGTTTCTCACCGAGCATTGTTCCCAAAACCCATATGATATCTGATCTCAAAAATCATAGAATGACCCACACAGGGGAGAAACCTTTCCAGTGTGACTTTTATGATACAGCTTTCTCAAAAAAGTTTACTCTCAAATGCCAAATGATGACTCACATTGGAGAGAAGCCTTTCCACTGTAACATATGCAGTGCAGCTTTCTCACTAAAGGCTAATGTCAAAAGGCATATGAGGACCCACACAGGGGAGAAACCTTTCCACTGTGACCTATGTGATGCAGCTTTCTCACTCAAGTCTACTCTCAAAGTCCATATGATGACTCACACTGGAGAGAAGCCTTTCCACTGTGACATATGCAGTGCAGCTTTCTCAAGGAAAGGTGATATCACAATGCACATGAGGACCCACACGGGGGAGAAACCTTTCCAGTGTGACCTTTGTGATGCAGCTTTTTCGAGGAAGAGAAACCTCAATAGGCATGTGATGACCCACACTGGAGAGAAGCCGTTTCACTGTGACCTATGTAATGCAAATTTCTCACGGAAGGGTACTCTCAAAACCCATATGATGGTTCACACTGGAGAGAAGCCTTTCCACTGTGACATATGCAGTGCAGCTTTCACAAGGAAAGGTGATATCACAATACACATGAGGACCCACACAGGGGAGAAACCTTTCCACTGTGACATATGCAGTGCAGCTTTCTCACAGAAGGGTTCTCTCAAAACCCATAAGATGACCCACACTGGAGAGAAGCCTTTCCAGTGTGACCTATGCGATGCAGCTTTCTCACGGAAGGAAACTCTCAATGAGCATGTGATGACCCACACTGGAGAGAAGCCTTTCCACTGTGAAATATGCAGTGCAGCATTCTCACTGAAGGGTAGACTCAAAAGGCATATGAGGACCCACTCAGGGGAGAAACAATTCCAGTGTGACCTATGTGATGCAGCTTTCTCACGGAAGGAAACTCTCAATGAGCATGTGATGACCCACACTGGAGAGAAGCCTTTCCACTGTGAAATATGCAGTGCAGCATTCTCACTGAAGGGTAGACTCAAAAGGCATATGAGGACCCACTCAGGGGAGAAACAATTCCAGTGTGACCTATGTGATGCAGCTTTCTCACGAAAGACTATTCTCAAAGCCCATATGATCACTCACAGTGGAGAGAAGCCTTTCCACTGTGACCTATGCGATGCAGCTTTCTCACGGAAGGAAACTCTCAAGGAGCATGTGATGACCCACACTGGAGAGAAGCCTTTCCACTGTGACATATGCAGTGCAGCTTTCTCACAGAAGAGTACTCTCAAAAGGCATATGAGAACCCACACAGGGGAGAAACCTTTCCACTGTGACCTATGTGATACAGCTTTTTCGTTGAAGAGAAGCCTTGATAGGCATGTTATGACCCACACTGGAGAGAAGCCTTTCCACTGTGACAAATGCAGTGCAGCATTCTCAGTGAAGTATATACTCAAAAGGCATATGAGGACCCACACAGGGGAGAAACCTTTCCAGTGTGACCTTTGTGATGCAGCTTTCTCAGACAAGTCTACTCTCAAAGCTCATATGATGACTCACACTGGAGAGAAGCCTTTCCAGTGTGACATATGCAGTGCAGCTTTCTCAAGGAAAGGTGATATCACAATGCACATGAGGACCCACACGGGGGAGAAACCTTTCCAGTGTGACCTTTGTGATGCAGCTTTCTCACACAAGTCTACTCTCCAACGCCATATGATGACCCACACAGGGGAGAAGCCTTTCCAGTGTGACATATGCAGTGCAGCTTTCTCAAGGAAAGGTGATATCACAATGCACATGAGGACCCACACGGGGGAGAAACCTTTCCAGTGTGACCTATGTGATGCAGCTTTCTCAAAAAAGTCTACTCTCCAACGCCATATGATGACCCACACAGGGGAGAAGCCTTTCCAGTGTGATCTATGCTGTGCATCTTTCTCACAAAAGGGTAATCTCTATAACCATAAGAAAATCCACACAGGATAGAAGTTTTTTAATATGATTTTTATGTTGGAGTGAGATTTGGTATAAAATTTTATTAATGGAGATCCATAATTCTACAGTGGCTGGCAACCATCCTCATATCCTTTCATAGATTCCTCGAGGTTTAGAAGATGAATGCAGGATGATGACATTCCCTGAAATCCATTTCACAGGACCTTCACATGCAGAAACTCGTTGTTCCTTGGACAGAATATCCTTCTCAAGAATGATGACTCTCAAAAGGCTTGTCATTACCTACATATGAGAGAAGCCTCTCCAATTTTATATTTGTGCTGTAGTTTATTTATGTGAGTAGTAGAGCATGTGTTAGGATTGGAAATGGAGAGAGTGAGTGGTTTGAAGTAAAGGTGGGACTTCGTCAAGGATGCGTTATGTCGCCCTGGCTGTTCAACTTATACATGGATGGGGTGGTGCGAGAGGTGAATGCTAGGGTAGTGAGTCAGGGATTGGAGATGGTTAAAGAAAATGGAGAAAAGTGGGAGGTGAGCCAGCTGTTGTTTGCAGACGACACTGCGCTTGTGGCAGGGTCAGAGGAGGGATTGAGGAAGCTGGTGGCAGAGTTTGGGAGAGTATGTGATAGAAGAAAGCTAAAGATAAATGTGGGTAAAAGTAAGGTGATGAGATGTACAAGGGGTGAAATTGGCAGTAGACTGGAAGTGAACATTAAGGGAGAGCGACTGGAGGAAGTGGATAGTTTTAGATACTTGGGTGCAAGTGTAGCAGGAAAAGGTGGAGTGAAGGTGGAGGTAGAATGTAGATTGAGAGAAGCGAGTAAATGCCTTGGTGGTTTAAAGAGTGTAATGAGAAATAGACATTTGGGAATGGATGCGAAGAGGAGACTGTATGAAGGAGTGATTGTGCCAACAGCACTGTATGGGGCAGAAACGTGGAACATAAGAGAAGAAGAGAGAAGGAGTTTGAATGTGTTTGAGATGAGGTGTCTGAGAAGTATGGCGGGGGTTACTAGGCTAGATAGAGTGAGAAATGAGGAGGTGAGGAGGAGAACAGGGGTGAAAAAGGATTTGGGAGAGAGGGTTGATGAAAGAATATTAGGATGGTTTGGACACATGGAAAGAATGAGTGAAGAAAGACTAGTAAAAGAGGTATGGAAGGCAGATGTGGAGGGAGTGAACATGAGGGGACGTCCTAGGATGAGGTGGATGGATGGGGTGAAGGGGGCTTTGGGGAAGAGGGGAATGTCTGTTGAGGAAGGAAGGGAAAGGACGGAAGACAGAGGTGAGTGGAGAATGGTTGTATATGGATGAAGTTGTGACTGCATGAGGAGGAATGGGCGGGGGGGTGGGGGGTGGGGTAGTATGTGTGAGTAAATTTTGATGCAGCCCGAAGGGATTTCTCCCCGTCCTCTCCTTATATGCAAAGGGGGACGGAGAGGGGGGGGTCGCCGATTAAATGAAGCGGCCTTGCTGTGGATGTACTGTGTCTTGCGACACTGCTTCTGACCCAGGGCGGTGGGCGGGGTGCAGGGATGACCCGTCATCCAGGAGGTGCTCAGATGAGAGGAAGGGTGGGAGGGGTGTGGAGTGTATTTGGGGATGAAATGGGTGGGAGTGTTTTTATGCCTTTCCCTTTTTGGCTACCTCCCTTGGAAGGGGGAAAAAGCCTTGGTATATGTATGTAGTTTTCTCAAAAAGAGTGGTGTTAAACTGTGCATGATGACATACAGAGGAAAACATTCCAGTGACCTGTGGGATGGCATTTTCTCAGGAGACAGTGCTGTCACTTTAAGACATCACATAGTAGAGAATCCTTCTCAGGATGATTCATGTTCTTCCGCTTTCTCATGTGAGAGTGACCATACAAAGCATGTGATGAACCAATACATATGAGAAACCTTTCAGTGGAGAGACTGCTATCAGAAAGCATATGTCATATATATGATTTCACTTGGTCAGATAACATCATTTCCAGTGGGGGTGTTGTGCCCCATGTGTGAAAATTAAATCCTTCAACCCCTTTCCCAGTAACCTTTTTTGCCAAAAGAGTTCCAAAGTCAGATTTTTTTTTTTTTTTTCGATACTATTTTTATATTTTTCAATAGAGAATTATTTGTTTTTCTGTTATCTTGTTATAAAAAAGCCATATCAGTAAAAATAATGTCAATTATCTTATAGAAATAAATACAAAAAATCAGATTTCATATCTGCATTAATTTTATGTGAAATACCTGGCTCTAGTGAAAGGTTGAGGCTTTCTTCTGACAGTCGTAAATGGCAACATTGACTTAAGTCAATTAGTTGTGATTACTGTTGAAGTCTTCATCTAATGTGATGCCATTAAACTGTCAAGCTCCTCCAGGCTTCTATATGACATGTCATCATCACTTGAATCACTATTTGTGTTTATTGTAGTCTGATAGTATGCTAGAATTAAAAGAAAAATGTAGTTAGGTGAAGGGTGAAAAGCTAAGCATATACACTCTTCAAATATCTTGAAGCAACTGAATAATTAAGCAAGCAGCACTACACAGCCATGTTGTGTTGCCAGACATACAAGATGACTCATCTTGAATGAAGAAAGGCTAACAGAATTTAGATATTGATGAGTATACATGTGAGTTCCAGAAAGTAAATTGACATTTGGATGAGTATACCTATCCAACTCTGAACGAGAAGATATGAGAAAACAAGTATACTTGCTGTTACCAGGGAAGGGGTTAATAGGAAATTACTCCTACTTTTGAGCAATTGTTATTGTTATTACACAGTTCTTAAGAGTGAAAAAGATTAAATATCTCCATTGTAATATGTAATTTTCACTTCTTGGTTCATTAATCTGCTTAGATGTGAATTACTTAAGATTAAGTAGTGGATGGAATATGACTTCAGAATCATGGTGCTTTCACAAAATTAGAGGTGGAGATTTGTTTATTTATACACAATGCTTATGGGGTATCATAGTAGATATGACAATGTTTTAGCATTTATAATGGAAATTCTTGAAAGATATTTTTAAGGACTATTATATAGTTGACTATACTGATTTTAAGATACTAATATGCAAGTCAGAATCAAATGTATAATAGAAGCATTGTAATCCCATATGCTCTATAAATATATGAAGAAAACTTTGTTTTTTTTTCACATCCAGACTACAGAGATTTTCACCTGTGTTGTCTCCCAGTTTTAGGTGAAACCCTTATGTCATGGACTAGTAGATTAATATTTCATACAGACTAGTATTCCAGATCTACAGTACAGCAATATTCTACCTGGGTAGGAAGCATGAGCACCTTTGTTAGGTACAGGGGGTCACCTCAATTCGACAGGGATGGGGCGGTCTATCATCGATCGAACCTGGGTTTTGTCAAATCATGATGCAGTTTTTCCCATAGGAATACAGTACATTGTAATTAGGGGGGATAGGGACCAACCTCCAGCCCAGACCCCCCCCCCAAAAAATATCACTATGACCTCTAAAAAACACTAACTTACACTAAATCAGTAATATTAAAGGCCTCATTTATATCTAATTTTGTTTATTAAACACATTAAGCTGCTGTACAGTACATTTTTGGAAATAAAAACACTTGCAATAAAAAACCAACTTTTATTTAAAGATAAAACCATCTCCCACACACACATAGTACAAACACTTAGCAAAATATATGTAAAAAAAGAGCATTTTACTGGACTTACAAACCTAGCTCCTCCACCTCCTCCTCGTCCTCCCCCAAATTGTTGATACTGTTGATCTCGGGACACCCATTTCCGCTGCAACAGCAGAATGAGCCATACCTGCCTCACACTTTCTTATAAGCTCAAGCTTATCTTTGAAAGGCGGGAAAGTGTGTTTCTTAGGGATGGGGCCGAAGGTGGATTTGTGCAGCATGGTGGAGGTGGAACAGCGGAGCGTGGCTTGCCACAATGATGGCTGGGGCGAGAGTGAGATAGAGTGGCGGCAAATTCGACTGGGTGGGTGGTGCGCGAGATGCGAGATTTGAATGTTGAAT
Organism: Oratosquilla oratoria; assembly: GCF_046742065.1. Classification (NCBI taxonomy): domain Eukaryota; kingdom Metazoa; phylum Arthropoda; class Malacostraca; order Stomatopoda; family Squillidae; genus Oratosquilla; species Oratosquilla oratoria. The sequence continues at coordinate 5,278,944 of NC_134800.1, read as the reverse complement.
TGTCGAGTCTGGCTGTCGAACCTTGAGGGTTGGGTATAAATTAGCTACTGTCGAATTTGCGATAATTCAAATTGTGAACGGTCGCATTGCAGTGACCCCCTATATTTACCTAGTTGTATTACACGGGAAGGGAGCTATGCTCATAGTGACCCATCTTTGTATCTCGGCATCAATTTTTTCTTAAAATCTTGAATAGTATTTGCACATACTGTTCCTTTATCTAAGTTGTTCCATATATCCAGCTCTGTGTGGGAAGCTATTCTTTTTCTGATCTCTTCTATAGTTATCCTTTTTTAGTTTCTTTTCATGACCTCTTGTTTTTCCATTGTCTCTATTTATTAAATCATTCCTGTCAAGGATTTCCATTCCTTTCATGATTCTAAATATAGTCAGTAGATCACCTCTTTCTCTTCTCTGCTCTAGTGTTGATAGTTCCAATTTCAATAATCTTTGTTAGTATGTTAAATTGGAAAGAGCTGGTGCCAACTTTGTTGTTGCTCTCTGTATTCTTTCTAGTTTCCTTATATTCTTTTTAGTACTGGGTGTCCATAGTGTTGCTGCATATTCCAACTTTGGTCTAATCAATGTAACTAATATTTTTTTAATCATTTCTTCATCCAAGTAGCCAAATGCCACTTTGATTGACCTTAATAGGTTGTAGGTTTCACTGACTATTTTGTTTATATGTTTATCCAGTGTCATGAATCACAGTCCTCTTCTGTTATTACTTTCTTTAATATTTTTCCGTCATCTGCGAAGAAATTCATATAACATTCAACTCCTTCATACATGTCGTTTATGTATATGGCAAACATGATTGGAGCAAGCACTGATCCTTGTGGAACACCATTTATCATTCTTCCCATTTTGAGTATTTGTCTGTAATTACTATCATTTTTCTCCCAGTCATGAAATCTTCCATTCACTCTAATAATTTACCTGTGATGCCACCTAATGCTTCTAAATTTCTTATTAATTTCATGTGTGGTACTTTGTCAAATGCCTTTTGTAGGTCTATAGATAGGCGCAATCTGCCCATCCATCCCTCTCATCTATTATATCTATTAGTCTCAAGTAGAAGCAGATTAGTTTTGTTGTACATGATCTTTTTTGTCTAAATCCAAATTTGCTTGGGTTTAGTATAGATTTTTCTTCCAGGTGTTTAACCCATCTACTTTTGAGCACTTTTCCACATATTTTAGCTACTGAGCTTGTTAGCGAGATAAGTCTGTAGGTAGTTGGATTTTCCTTTTTTCCTCCTTTATATATTGGTAATATATATATATATATATATATTATATATATATTATATATATATATATATATTATATATATATATATATATAATATATATATATATATATATATATATATATATATAATATATATATATATATATATATATATATATATATATATATAAACATATATATTATATATATATATATATATATGCAAGAAAAACCACTGGGGGAAAATAAACAGTAGATGGTAAGAATTTTTTGTGTATTACATATTCAGACAAATCTCATGGAAATTTGAAAACAGAACAGCTTTTGATACAGTAGTTTGCTTAAGTGCCGGGGGAAATGATATAGGTAAGTTAGGGAGTGAGGAATTGTTTGCGCGGTTCCGGGATGTGCTAGACAAGATTAGAAATAGGGGAGGTGTTCCTGTTGTATGTGGAATCCTTCCGAGGCAAAGAGTTGGAGGCATGTGGCATTCCAGGGCTATTGCAATGAATTGCAGGCTGGCAAAACATTGTAAGGCCAATGGATGGGCATTTGTCGACAACTGGGACTGCTTTTATGGTAAGAATCACCTGTACACAAGAGACGGGGTGCACTTGTCGCCCAGAGGATTTCAGCTCCTTGCTGAATCCCTTGAGCGAGAAGTAGGCATCCTACAGGTTTTTTTCAGGTAGATTACGTGGGAGTAGGGGGGGGGAGTATCGGAATATAGTTTAGGCAATAGAAGCAACTTAGAGAGGGACTGTGAAAAGAATCACCAAAGCAGGTGGAGGGAAGATCAAGTTTACTATACAAATAGCAGGAGCATAATTAACAAAATTGATTTGCTGCGAGGTAAAGCATGCGTAGAAAATTTCGATATTATAGCTATTACTGAATCCTGGATCAACATGGCTGATAAGCATTTCCTTCCGGAAATCTAAATAGAAGGATATATTTTTCACAATGATAGGGTTGGCAGGAATGGGGGAGGTGGAGCACTTTCCGTTAAAAATACATGAAACTGTATAATCAACAATTTGACTAAGAAAGAGGACTGTACGGAATCTATTTGGGTAGAGATTATAGGCAAGAATAAGAAAGTTATTATTGGTGTCTTGTATAGACCACCTAACCTCAGCATTGAGCAGACTGATCCCCTGATTCATGAAATTCACAGAGCGTCCCAGTACAAAAACGTTGTGATAATGAGAGATTTTGATTATAGAAACATTGACTGGAGAAGTTAATAGATCATGAAGCAAAGAAATTCCTAGATGTGGTGCAGGATAATTTCCTAAAACAAGTGATTATCAATCCTACAAAGGGACAAAATACCCTGGACTTAATTTTAACAAATAATGAGCACCAAATTAGCAGTGTAATTGTGGGAGATAGTCTAGGCTCTAGCGATCAAAAAATAAGATTTAATGTTATTTGGGAAAAAATAAAAAGTACGAATAACGTTCAAGTACCAGACTTCAGGAAAGCAAATTTTGACAATATAAAAATCTATTTGAAATTGAATACGAAATGTCACGCGGACGATTTGAACACTGACAGGTCTCGGTGCAAGGCTGGGGGTCAGGTCAGGATTCCGGGTCGGGTCACGAAGGGTAATATGCATACCTTGGGTCAGGTCATTTGGGGGCGAGGGCCCAACAGTCAGGTCAGCGATTTGGAAGAAATGTATAGCAATCTAACTGATCTAATTGTTAATGCACAAAACATATTTATCCCCCTAAAGTCAATACGAAAAAATAGTAATACTCCCAAATGGATGACGGACAGATTGAAACATGAGATCGGAATGAAAAGAGGACTTTACGTAAAAATAAAAAACTGTGAATCACACCTTAGATCAAGATATAACGAAATGGCAAAACTGGTTAAAAGGAATACACGCACAGCGAAACGTAATTATGAAATCAAGGTTGCCAGTCAAGCAAAATCCAACCCAAAGGGTTTCTTTCACCTCTATAGAACAAAAAATAAAGAAAGAATAGGACCAATTAAAAACGATGAAAATGTCATGATAGAATCGGAGGAAAAAATGAATGAGTTTAACAATTATTTTCTATCGGTCTTTACTAATGAGAGGTTACATTAAGTACCTGACTGCGATCCGATTTACAGAGGGGATGAAGAAAGTAGTCTAATATCAGCATTAGTAAAGAAGAAGTAGTCAAGCAGATTGAAAGACTTAAAGCTACAAAATCTTCGGGTCCAGACGAAAATTGTCCAAGAATGCCTAAGGAGTGTAAATTTGAAATTGTGACCAGTTAACTGAAATATTCAATAAATCGGTTGACACTGGTTTTGTGCCAACTGCTTGGAGGTAGGCAAACGTTGTTCCTGTTTTTAAGAAGGGAGATAGATCGTCTATATGTAAGTACAGGCCAATCAGTTTGACATCGGTTATAGGAAAAATGCTTGAATTAATAATAGTAAATAGACTCGGAGAACACATCGAAAGGCCTAATTTAGTTCATGATTCACAGCATGGTTTCTCTAAAGGTAAGTCATATGTGACTAATCTTCTATCCTTTTACACTAAAGTATATAAGGTGTCAGGTAACAATGATAATTACGATGTTATTTACCTTGACTTTAGCAAAGCGTTCGATAAGGTGCCACACCAGAGACTACATAAAATCAAAGCCCATGGCATAGGAGGAAAAGTGTAAGAATGGATTAGAGCTTGGGTTAGTAACAGAAAACAGCGGGTCACCATAAATGGAATAAAATCTAGGGGCTATGTTACTAGCGGGGTCCCCCAGGGTTCGGTTTTGGATCCCTTGTTGTTCATTACGTACATAAACGACTTAGACGATGGGATAAATAGTGGTGTTAGTGAATTTGCGGACGACAATGAAATAGGACGCCTAATTAGGTCAGAAGACGACGCAGAGATTCTGCAGGATGATCTTAATAAATTGTTAACATGGTCGGTGAAATGGCAAATGAACTTCAATATCTCTAAGTGTAGCGTGTTAAACGTGGGGTTACACAACCCCAAAAATGGATGCAGCTTAGATAACACGTTTTTAGAAAAATCTGAGTGCGAGAGGGACTTGCGAGTTCTAGTGAGTCCGGACCTTAAAACCAGGAAGCAGTGCATTAGTGCCAGAAATAAAGCTAACAGGGCATTTAGGTTTCATTGCTAGGACGGTAACGAATAGAAGTGAGGTCATTATTAAACTCTATCTGGCGATAGTTAGACCCATCCTTGACTATGAGGTACAGTTTTGGTCTCCGTCCTACAGAATGGACATAAATTCATTAGAATCAGTACAGAGAAGAATGACCAAAATGATACATGGACTCGGAAATTTGCCTTACGAAGAGAGGCTTAGGCACCTTAACTTACACTCTCTGGAAAGACGCAGAGTGCGGGGTGATCTGATAGAAGTGTTCAAGTGGATCAAAGGCTATAACGGGTGATGCAAACAAGGTATCATAAAAACAGGGCTGGACTCGCAGTAATGGGTATAAACTGGACAAATTTAGATTTAAGGAAATAGGCAAGAATTGGTTTACTAATAGGGTGGTTGATGAATGGAATAAACTTAGTAACCATGTAATGAGCGCTGAAACTATCAGTTGTTTTAAAAAACGATTAGACAACTTTATGGATGGGGACGACAGGTGGTGATGGATATGGAGCTGCCTAGTGTAGGCCTTATGGTCTCTTGCAGTCTCCTTTATTCTTATGTTCTTATGGCATCTCGACCCAAGGGCCGGTGGCGGGTGCTTTGTCGCCGCAACCGCCAAAGGCCCATCCTTCTTTGTCCTCGTAAGAAGCCTAGCGCGAGCTATCAATTCGTCCATACTTGCCGTCACCGCATTATTTATTTCCTGTAGTCCGGCAGATATGCGAACTGGAAAGCTAGTCACAAACACCATCTTAATGAGTTTCTCCGAGCCTTCGCCCGCGAACGTAGATAGGCCAGCCCAAGATCTAAGAATATAAGGTCTAACCATTTCCGACCGAATTTCGAGGGAGTTGGCGCAGCGGGCCCGTGAACGTCACCTGGCTGTTCAAAGTGGGGTTAGCGGGTCCTATAGCTGTCAGTTGAAGCTGGTGTGTCGTCCGAGAATGTCGTTGTCTTCGCTCGCACCGCTCCACGCAATTAGTTATATTCTGACAAATATTATATATAAATATATATAAAATATTATAGTTCCTGTCTATATATATGAATATATATGATATAATATATATATATATATTTATATATAAAATATAGTTCCTGTCTTCCTTGGCGTTTCACAGTTTTCTTCAGTGTTTCACAAAGAGAAAACGGACCCAGCCTAATGACGTCAGAAGCTGCGCACAATAATTTAAACGGTCTGACCTGTATATTTAGACCTTGGGCCAGCCCAAGGTCTAGATATACAGGTCAGACCGTTTGAATTATTGTGCGCAGCTTCTGACGTCATTAGGCTGGGTCCGTTTTCTCTTTGTGAAACACTGAAGAAAACTGTGAAACGCCAAGGAAGACAGGAACTATATTTTATATATAGATATATATATATATGTATTATATCATATATATAGACAGGAACTATAATATTTTATATATAATATTTGTCAGAATATAACTAATTGCGTGGAGCGGTGCGAGCGAAGGGAACGACATTCTCGGACGACGCACCAGCTTCAACTGACAGCTATAGGACCCGCTAACCCCACTTTGAACAGCCAGGTGACGTTCACGGGCCCGCTGCGCCAACTCCCTCGAAATTCGGTCGGAAGTGGTTAGACCTTATATTCTTAGATCTTGGGCCAGCCAATCTTCTGATTTCGTTGGCGAAAACATCAACCTGTTCGCCAGCCCATCGCATTCTTTGCAGCCGATTAAACGATTCGAACGTACTCTCGCCGAAAGCCTATTGTAAAAATTTCTTTACCTTCCCCGGATCCACTTTGATCACCAAGTGCTATTTTCAGGTAGATGGCCATCGCGTCGTTCTCTAGGTTAGCTATGTCCGTTACCTTGGTTAATTTAGCCACTAATTCCGCCTTTTTGAGCCATTGGGCCTCATATACTCTTATTGTTGCTTCCGATTAATAAATTATGTATTTACTTTATAAAAAGATAAAGTTGTGAATATGTAGTAAATATAATTGTAATCGATTGCCTACTTCAAAACTGCGAAAACCTTTACCTTAGTACATTGTAGGTACATCTATTGTTTCCTTGGGGACCCGATGTACCTATTCATTATGTTGCTATCAAATATATTATGGCTCATATATTTTTATTGTTGTTTCTCATTGTTGAATAAGTGTCAACTTTCTAAAAAATTATGAATATGTAGTAAAAAAAATTGTGATCGATTGCGGTCTGGAGTACCAGGGAGCTAAGGTAATCGATCACAATTATGTTTACATCTAAATATGCTTCTTTTTTTTTATAAAAAAAAAAAATACACGTATCAATCAGAAACAATAATAAGAGTATATAATGCATCATACACCTGATAATAACACGATAAATAGTCAAATAGGTAGCTAGGCCCCCCGTAAGGAAACACCCACTGACCCAGTGATTAACATGATGCACCAGATAAAGAGTTGGAAGGACCTTGCCCTGACTGCTCTACAGAATGTACGTGGACTAAATTGTGGTGAAGGGGTGTATGACCATATACAATTTTGTGCATATGGCTAATAGTGAAAAAGCTCCACACACAGTGCTACGCTAGGTAGGTCAAACACCACCAGAGGCGCCACCGTCGATGACGAGCACAATAGCGCGTCATTTTATGCGCACGCCGTTCAAACGGCCAAATTTACATACCGCGGGAAATTTAATTAATAAAAATGTTGCGTGAGTGTATTTACTACGATCGTAATAAATTTCAAACATTCACATCATCAGTTACATGTCGGTCAATAAAAACATTAGATAAACATGGCGGCCTGCATTCAGCAGTATATCAAAAATTGGTATATGTTTCAACGTAAAAAATGAGCTAACAAATTTATTGTGCGGGCAACTGACCATAATTAACCAAAACTACTAGTATCGTGGATTATTCTAATACCAAAATAAAGTCAGTATGTTACGGTAGAGCTGAGAAATTGGTTGTTTAAATTAGTTTTTTTTTTCTATCGGGTCGGATTATCGGATAACAACATCAACATCCATCCAGCCATCTTATCTATCACTGGTGATATGGACCAAACTTCACTCTATTAAGTTTCTTACTATTATGTTATTAGTGTAATAGACTTATAGTTGAATTATTTTAAATATTTCCTTTAAAATGTGTGATTTTCATGTAATTTGATCGAAGAGAAGTTACGTTTTCATCCTCCGTAATATTACGGACCACAGCTACGATTCGTCCTGCCCGTTATCTATGATCACTGGTGGTATGGATCAAACTACACTATTAAGTTTGTTACTATTGGGTTATTAGCGTAATACCTTGCATATCAGTGAATTATTCCAATTATTTTCTTTAAAATGTGTGATTTTCATGTAATTTTACGGTTTTCGTAGCTGTGGTGGGTAATTTTGCAGAGGATAATAACGTAATTATATGATCAAATTACATGGAAATCACATCTTATAGAAAATAGGTCAAATAATGCAACCATATGCTAATCTTTTATATAAAATTGTGCCTGTCAGTAAAAACCGTCATTGTTTACGTTTGATCGGCGATCAGTCAGACCGCACGTTTCGGCCCGATTTCCTCGGACAAAATAGGCCCGATTTAATTCCATTCAAAATGCAATATCTCGAGAACTTGGACAGCTAGATGGATAAATCAAATTGCATTATACTCATAGCAACTTTTTCCATCCCATGAGAACTACTTCAGCTCAAATATCAGGAATTCCATTTTCATATTGACCTAGCTAGCTACGCAATACCTTACTGAGCTAGTGTTGAAAGCTCGTTGAGTCGGTCGCAGACTTGGATTTGCCTTACTTTTTTATGTATATATATAATTTTCCCCTTTTAAGTATATATTACATTGCAACTAGAACGTCATCACGTAATTAACCAAAAATTATGGTTTAGAGTATAATGTTTATTCATAAGGTTTCCTTATAAGTATTTTGCTGTTTATCAAAACATTAAGGTCACTATAATTATCATTTCCATTCCTTCACACTTCTAGGAGTAAGCAGATTAGATCATTAGGTTAGGTAGGCAGATTTGGGTAGGTTAGGTTAGAATATGCAAATTTAGCATACTTAAATTTTTTTCGACCTCCGCCTGTACCAAAACAAACATGTGGTCCCAAGTAGTCAAAGCAGCCATGTTTGCTTATTAATAGCTTTTAGCAACTGTTTCTACTACTGATTTCCACAAAGAATGATGTGTATTACATTTATGTATTATAATTTATATGAGTACGGTCTCACTAAACGCCGACCAAAGCCGACCAAAACCACACAATGACGGTTTTTGCTCAAATGCATAATTTATATATAAAAATAGCATATTGTTGCAATATTTTACCTATTTTCTTTAAAATGTGTGATTTTCATGTAAAATCATCAAAGAGAAGTTACATTCTTATCCTCTGCAAAATTACCAACCGGCAACCAACGCCGACCAAACCCAAACAATGACGGCTTTTGCGCAAATATATAATTTTAAATAAAAATTAGCATAGGGTTGCATTATTTGACCTATTTTCTTTAAAATGTGTGATTTCCATGTAAAATCATCAAAGAGAAGTTACGTTTTTATCCTCTGCAAAATTACCAACCGCCGACCAAAACCACACAATGACAGTTTTTGCCCAAATGTATAATTTATATGTAAAAAATAGCATATGGTTGCATTATTTGACCTATTTTCTTTAAAATGTGGAAATCACACATTTTAAAGAAAATAGGTCAAATAATGCAACCATACGCTATTTTTTATATGTAAATTATGCATTTGATCAAAAACCATCACTGTGTGGTTTTGGTCGGTGTTGGTTGACTTTGGTCGGCGTTTAGTGAGACCCACAAGAGTATTATTTAATTTTCTATTACCATATTGCGTTGGTGTGCAGTTCTAAAAATTTACCATAATCTTTTTGTTTAGGTAAATTTTAAGAACTGCACTAGTAATATTTTTCCAAAATTCACAGTCTTATAGATTTGCCTTTATCCCATCACCCACATAATAATGGAGTGGCAATGGGAAAATAGGATTTTTGGGTGGGGAAGATTAGGGGAAATTTGAATGAAACAAAAAACGCTAGGAAAAAAACAAAAGCTTTATGGAAAATAACCTAACCTAACCAAACTTTACCTCCCATGGAATATACATTAACTAACCTGGGGGAGGGTGAAGCCCCCCCATGCCCCATTGTAATAAGTATTATTGATCTTTTAAGTGCTACTGTACTTGTCAAGAAGACTGTATTTCTTTTTTTTTTTTTTTGTATTATTATTGATTTCCAACTAGAAAAATTGGCATTACATTGATTAATTTTGATTTAGAAAATTATTAATTTTCTATTAATATATTGCTTAGTTGTTTACTTCTAACATGATATCTTTATTTGTACATACATACATACATACATACATACCAAGGCCTTTTCCCCCTTACAAGGGAGGTAGCCAAAAAGGAAATGGCATAAAATCATTCCCACCAATTCCATCCCTGAATACACAACATACCCCTCCACCCTCCCTCTCATCTTAGCACCTCCTGGATGACGGGCCATCCCTGCACCTTGTCCACTGCCCTGGGTCAAAAGCAGTGTCGCAAGACACAGCACATCCACAGCAAGGCCGCTTCATCAAATTGGCGACCCCCCCCTCTTTGTCCCCCCATGCATAAAAGAGAAGACGGAGAGAAATCATTTTGGGCTGCATCGAAATTTGCTCACACATACTACCTCACCCCCATCCCCGCCCATTCCACCTCATGCATCACAACATCATCCATATACAACCATTCTCCATTCACCCTTGTCTTATGTCCTCTCCCGTCGTTCCTCCACAGACATTCCCCTCTTCCTCAAAGCCCCCTTCACCTCATCCTAGGACGTCCCCTCATGTTCACTCCCTCCACATCTGCCTTCCATACCTCTTTTACTAGTCTTTCTTCACTCATTCTTTCCATGTGTCCAAACCATCCTAATACTCTTTCATCAACCCTATCTCCCAACCCCCTTTCCACCCTTGTTCTCCTCCTCACCTTATTTCTCACTCTATCCAGCCTAGTAACCCCCATCATACTTCTCAGACACCTCATCTCAAACACATTCAAACTCCTCTCTTCCTCTCTTATGTTCCATGTTTCTGCCCCATACAGTGCTATTGGCACAATCACTCCTTCATACAGTCTCCTCTTAGCCTCCATTCCCAAATGTCTATTCCTCATTACACTTTACAATCCACTAAGGCATTTACTCGCTTCTCTCAATCTACATTCTACCTCCACCTTCACTCCACCTTTTCCTGCCACATTTGCACCCAAGTATCTAAAACTATCCACTTCCTCCAGTCGCTCTCCCTCAATGCTCACTTCCAGACTACTGCCACTTTCACCCCTTGTACATCTCATCACTTTACTTTTACCCACATTTATCTTCAGCTTTCTTCTATCACACACTCTCCCAAACTCTGTCACCAACTTCCTCAATCCCTCCTCCGATCCTGCCGCAAGCGCAGTGTCGTCCGCAAACAACAGCTGGCTCACCTCCCAGTTTTCTCCATTTTCTTTAACCATCTCCAATCCCTGACCCACTACCCTTACATTTACCTCTCACACTACCCCATCCATGTATAAGTTGAACAGCCAGGGTGACATAATGCATCCTTGACGAAGTCCCACCTTTACCTCGAATCACTCACTCTTTTCATTCCTAATCCCGACACAAGCTCTACTACTCTCATAAAAACTCTTGACAGCTCCTAGAAGCTTTCCTCCTATCCTTTATATCCGCAAAACCTCCCTGCCCTGTCTTAAGCCTTTTCCAGATCCATAAAAGCCAAAAAAACATCCTTCCCCTTTACTGTAGCTTTCTCACATATCTGTCTTACCACAAAAATCTGATCCACACAACCTCTACCCGATCTAAATCCACACTGTTCCTCACCAATTACTCCCTCTGTTCCTCTACTAATCCTCTCAATCAAGATTCTTTCATAAGTCTTCCCAATTTCGGCCTGCCAGAGATGTTACCAGCAGTGGCAGCACTGCTGGGAGAAGTGTGTGCACTCCCAAGGGGAGTACTTTGAAGGTGATTGAATAAAAGTTTTGAAATGTACACAGATCTTTTCTTTATGGACCAAGGTTGGATACTTTTTGAATGGACCTTGTATATATACCAAAGTTTTTTGTTTTTTTTTTTTTCCAAAACACAAAGCCATAAAAACCACTCCCACCCATTCTATCCCTATCACATTCCACTCCCCTCCACCCTCTTCCCTCCCTCTCATCCCAGCACTTCCTGGATGATAGGTCATCCCTGCTGATCCAAAAAATAAAAATTGGAAAAGTTACTCAAGTATACAGAAACTTGGTTCTACATTTTGGTTTTGAAAGATCAGTTTGATTTATTTATCAATATTATTATTTTATGGAAAAGTACCAGCACATCATACATGGAAATTCATAACATTATTAGAAAATGAAATGAAATTATAATGGCAGGAAAAAGAAAAATAGGGTTTATCTGTTTCTGTAGAAATATACTAGCAAGAGATTATAGATCATGTACCCAATTTGTAATTAAATACTTAATGTTTAGGTACCTGATGGATAAGGAATCCATTATTTATCAGGCATTGAAGAGTGCATACAATCATGCCATTTGATAAAGATATTTTACTCTATTAACATTTTATAATATAATTTAATTCTAAATATTTAAATGCACATATTTGTATTTACATGTATAAAAATGTATGCAGTCTATTAGCATTTCATTATAATATGTATAGATATCTTTGACGCTAGCCTTAGAAATAAAAATCACCTCAAGAAAAGTGTCATGTCTACATCACAATAAGTTGAGAGTTAAGATTTAAATGAAGTAAAGTGTTGAAATTTGAATGTCTGTCTATATGCCAAGGTCATTTCCCCCTTACCAGGAAGGGGGCTAAAGTCAAAAGGCATATACCTACTCCCACCCATTTTATTCCCACCTATTCCACTCCCATCCATCACCCTTTCTTCCTTCTCATTTTATCTTCTCATAGATGATGGATCATCCCTGTATCTCGCACACTGCTCTGGGTCAGAGGCAATGCAGCAAGACAGCACATAAGAACATAAGAATGAAGGAGACTGCAAGAGGCCATAAGGCTTACACTAGGCAGCTCCGTATCCATCACCACCTGACATCCCCATCCATAAAGTTGTCTAATCGTTTCTTAAAACAACTGATAGTTTTCAGCGCTTACTACATGGTTACTAAGTTTATTACATTCATCAATCACCCTATTAGTAAACCAATTCTTGCCTATTTCCTTCTTAAATCTACATTTGTCCAGTTTATAACCATTACTGTGAGTCCTGCTCTGTTGTTTTAATATGATGACCTTGTTTGCATCACCCTTGTTAAAGCCTTTGATCCACTTGAACACCTCTATTAGATCACCCCGCACTCTACGTCTTTCCAGAGAGTGTAAGTTAAGGTGCCTAAGCCTCTCTTTGTAGGGCAAATTTCTGAGTCCATGTATCATTTTGGTCATTCTACTGTGTACTGATTCTAGTGAATTGATGTCCATTCTGTAGGACGGAGACCAAAACTGTACCGCATAGTCAAGGATGGGTCTAACTATCGCTAGATAGAGTTTGATAATTACCTTTACACTTCTATTCGTTACAGTCCGAGCAATGAAACCTAATACTCTGTTAGCTTTATTCCTGGCACTACTGCACTGTTTCCTGGTTTTAAGGTCTGGGCCACATTTGTTTTGTCCTCCGTATTTTAGGCCTTCGAGCAGAAAACTCGATTCTCCTCTTTAAGGCCCTTACAGCATCTTCCAAGGCTTCAATTCGACTAAGTAGGGGTTGTACCTCATCGGCACTGAACACGGTAACACAACCACTCACCATATCACTAATTGAAGCAGCTACCCAGTTGACCTGACCTGAGTGACGACTGCTGCTCAACGATTGAGCTGACCTGAGTGACGAACAAAGCTGCTTCACTTAATTGGCGATCCCCCCCGTTTTGTCCCCTCATGCAGAAAAAATAGAAGATGGCGAAAAATCCCTTCATGGAGCATCAAAATATCATTCATGCATAACCACTCCCTAAATCATAACCCCATCCCCCACCCCCTCCCTTGCATCGCAGTATCACTCCACTCACCCCTATCTCTTGCCTTGTAACTTCCTTGCTAAGCACATCTTTCACCCCATCCAATCTCATTGTTGGTCACCCCCTTATGTTCATTCCATCATTCTATCCACCTCTGCCTTCCACACCTCTTTTACTAATCTTTCTTCACACATTTTTTTCCATGTGTCCAAAGCATCCCAATACTCTTTCATCAGTCCTATCTCCCATCTCCTTCTCCACCCCTGCTCTCCTAACTTACTCATTTCTTTCTATTGAACCTTGTAACCCCTACCATACTTTTCACATTTCATCTTAAATACATTTAAACTCTTCCTCTCTTCCTTTCATATGTTCCATGTCTCTGCCTCATACAGTGCTGTCAGCACATCATCCCTTCATACAATCTCCTTTAAGCATCCATTCCCAAATGTCTATTTCTCATTACATTTTTTAATCCCCCAAGGCACTTGCTTCTTTTTGACAATCTACAATCTACCTCTGCCTCCACTCCTCCCTTTCCTGCTTCATGTGACCCCAAGTACACACACACACATATGTTAAGGGTATATATGGGCAGGAGGTCTTCTCTCAAACATGTTTCATTAAAAGTGATAGACAATTCAGCATATTGAATTTTCTTTAGGATATTCTCCTTAGACTTGTTCTCTCTTGCAAGATGTGAGATGATTTCTCCGTAGGAGGTCATCTGGGCTGCCATACCATGATTTCAAGTCACATTGACTCTTCTTCAATGGCATGGAAGTGGATCTTGTCTTCATGGTGGGAGAGATCGGAATGTTGGCTTCTGGGGATCTGGCTGGTACTTAAGGCATGCTTGTGTCGTCTGTCTTGTTTCTCCTAGTCTCAGACTGGCTGTTACCAGGGATTGTGTTCCTACATTGGAGTATGTCGAGTTTGGGATTTTTGTGTGTATATATATATATATATATATATATATATATATATATATATATATATATATATATATATATATATATATATATATATATATATATATGAGAAAATTGAAGGTAAATGTTGGGATACGTTGGTTTGCTTTGTACACTTGTATTTGTTCACCCAACAGATTTTGAGCTTCCACGAAAATTATATGAAAGTCCTCCTCAGCACTGGCTCAGATGGATGTGTCTCCAGGAGGTTATTCACTTCTTTGGCACATTGGAGTATGTCGAGTTTGGGATTTTGGAACTATACTGATATTAGCAGTAGTAGCTTAGCAAAGTGCTCTCATACACAGAGAGCCACTACAAACCAATGTACTGTCATTGCAGCTAGCATTTGTGAAGCCTTTGATGATGCTGTGTGATCTTTCCAGTAACATGTTTCTTCCAAAGTGTTCACAATTAATTGGTAGAATTCCTTGAAATGAATAATACTGTCATGGTGTTCAGATCATCTGGTTTCACAGAGACAAAACGTCTTGTGAGATTACCCATATGCAGGAGACTGCTTCTGTTCAAACACTTTGGTGTCAAATTCTCTCATCCTCTTGGCACTGGTGCGCATGAAGTTTGTGATTTCCTTAACTGGTCCCACAAAGTTATTGATATCTTGTACCTTTGCAGCTTGAGACAATACCAGTCTGACGACACAACTGCTACAGTGAGTGAAAATTGCCTTTTTGTAAATCTGCCTATTGTGTGCTGGAGCTTTGTTTGTATCTCCCTTCATTGCTGCACATCTATCATATTCCTGACCTCTCAGAAGGCTGAGATCCAAACCATATTCCTGAGTTTGGAAACAATTAGCTCTGCTATTGCATTGCCATTTTCATCAGTGGCCTCCTCAAATCCTAGAAAATCCTCATGGATATTTCCCTTCATGTCTATGTATCTTACCAGAAGGGCTAGTTGATCTTTTACAGAGGCTAAGGAGCAGCTCCACTCTCTCCAAAACTGTATATCTCCCATTCTACGGCCCCATCATTGGATGCAGTTTCATGTCATGCCCAGGACCACTTATATATATGACTATTTGATGAATGGTTTAGACAGATGAGAGACTGGGTGGAGGAAGAATAAGCGAAGATGGGCTGGAACTTTTTTATTGCTTATACGTTTCGACTGACTCTGTCTTCTTCAGTAAGCTGTCTAAATATGTGGTCCAACTGTTTGTAGACAGCTTACTGAAGAAGACCGAGTTGGTCGAAACGTATAAGCAATAAAAAAGTTCCAGCCCATCTTCGCTTATTCTTCCTCCACCCAGTCTCTCATATATGACTATATATATCAGAGTGACATAGATATATTAATGTACTTACCGCTGTGTAAAAATACAAGGAGACAAAAAAACAATTCAACAAGCAAACACCAGACAATGAATGGTTAGTGTATTTCATTTCATACAAGGAAAGAAATATCGGGGGGGGGGGGGCATGGCCCCCTTGGCCGCCCCTTCTCAGCCTTATTAAAAAAAATCATTACAGTTTTTGTCCACATGATTTTATTTTACTATGCTCTTTGTGTATCTCACATGTATGGTGCAAACTCAATTTTTACATTAGAAATTTGCAATGCCTTTGCTTTTTTTTTTTTTTTTTTTTTTTTTTTTTTTTTTTTAAGAAATGTCCCCAGTGGGACTACAAGGAGAAGGATGCCTAGTCCCAATCCCTGTCCCTTTCTTCTCGCCTCTTACGATCCTAGTGGAAATACTTGGTGGCAGTATTCTGTTCCCTCACCACAGGGAAGGTAGGCGAAATCGGAAATGAATATTCAGAGAAATTGTAGAGGGCAGTAACAAGGGGTTGGGGGACAGCATAACGGAGGGACAGTTGTAGTATAAAAGTGTCATCATTTCTCTATGAACAGAGTTTTCCTCTATCACAGCCAAAATGATGTGTGGCTCTGGTCTGTAGGGGCGCCCCATATAGACCCTAAAGTATCAACTGCATTCCACTTTGCCACAATAACATGCAGCCAATACCCCAGGAGGTGCTAAGATGAGAGGGAAGGTGGAGGGGTGTGGAGTGTATTCAGGGATGGAATGGGTGGGAATGATTTTATGCCTTTTCCTTTTTGACTACATCCCTTGTAAGGGGGAAAAAGCCTTGGTATATGTATGTATGTATGTAGAAATTTGTAAAAACAAGGTACAGCATGTACACTATCTTGTTTGAGCTATAAGAACTCTGGTCAAAATAAGACTAGTCAGGATATTAGCAGAGCTGAGCGCATTACTGCTGGACAGGTGGTGCATTACCAAAAGATCTATATATATGCTTACATATATCCATTGTGTGTATATATATATATATATATATATATATATATATATATATATATATGCAATAAAAAAAAACACTAGGAGCATGTGTTCACAAATGCGTAAGTAACCACTAGGAAAAGTAAATCAACGAAGCAGAGCGCTTTCGTATAATTACATCTTCAGTGCAGATACAAAGAAGGAATTATAATTTTATAATTCCTTCTTTGTATCTGCACTGAAGATGTAATTATACGAAAGCGCTCTGCTTCGTTAGTTTACTTTTCCTAGTGGTTACTTAAGCATATATATATATATATATATATATATATATTTATAATGCATTGACGGAAATGCACCCCAGATTTTTCAGTAATGTACAGTACTACCTGTCCGGTGGTAACATGCCCAGGAATGATCAATTTGGTCAGATAGCACAGTGATTATGGTAAAAAATTTCAGGACTTCCTGTAGATGCAGAATTCCATGTCATATAAATACAAGTCAAGTGTTTCTATGTCCACAATTACTTTGGCCTTTTCCCACTGAAAGAAAGTGTATTATTGTTTTCTATGGTTTAGAACTTTGATCTACTTTCCCATCCCAGGTGCCATCATGTTATCAAATTATAAAAATTGTATTACCAGGTTTAAGATTAGCTTTTTTCTTTTTTCCACCATACCCTATATCCTTTCCTGAATGGTATTTATCAGGTTAATGTATGATAATTTCCCTGAAGTTGGACAATTGTGGCTTTTGAAAGATCAGTTTGATTTTTTTATGATAAAAGTAGCACATCATACAATGGAAAACATAGCATTCTTTAAAATTAGGTACAATTAGAATGGAGGGAATAATACAATAGAGGATGATTTGTCTTTCTGTAGAAATATGCCAACTGATGCTTATGGTGGTACATGGGCTACACATTATTGCCTTATTCCATTTCATTTCTCAAATGGGTTCTAAGTTTGAAGATTTATGACATTTTTAATTGGTTAGGTTAATGTCTCAGGTGCACTTGTGTATATGATAGTGATTTTCCCATAATTCTTCCCATATTTTGATATATGGGTATGCTTCTTAAGGAATACCCTGTTGCATTTGAATATTCATTGTCACTTCATTTCAGCTATTCAGGGTTATAATCTGACATAGGCACAATTTGAAAAAATATTTGAGGAACCACATACAGTAGATCAGAAGCCCTTATAGTGTGATGCAGCTTTCTCAGTGTAGTCTGAAAAAATATATGACCCATAAAAGAGACTAGTAATCTGAAAACGTGATGACCCATAGAGGGAGCCTTTCCAGTGTGCCCTATATGATATAGCTTTCTCACCAAAGGGTAGGCTCAGAGGCCATGTGATGGCTCACACAAAAGAGAAACCTTTCCATTGTGGCCTACATGATGCAGCTTTCACAGAGAAGGGTAATCTCAAGCAACATGTGATGACCCACAGAGGAAAGAAGCTATTTCAATGTAAGGTATGTGAAACCGCTTTCTCGGAGAAGAGTAACCTGAAAAGGCATGTGATGACCCACACAGGAGAGAAGCCTTTCCATTGTGACCTATGTGATGCAGCCTTTCCAAGGAAGGATTATATCATAAAGCATATGAAGATCCACACAGGAGAGAAGCCTTTCCATTGTGACCAATGTGATGCAGCATTCTCACAGAAGGGCCATCTCAAAGGACATATGATGACCCACACAGGAGAGAAACCTTTCCAGTGTGATATATGTGAAAGAGCTTTCTCAGAGAAGAGTAAGCTGAAAAAACATATTATGACCCACACAGGAGAGAAGCCTTTCCATTGTGACCTATGTGATGCATCATTCTCACAGAAGGGTGGTCTTAAAACCCATGTGAGGACCCACACAGGAGAGAAGCCTTTCCAGTGTGACCTATGTGATGCAGCTTTCTCACTGAAGGGAAATCTCAAAGGACATATGATGACCCACACAGGAGAGAAACCTTTCCAGTGTGATATATGTGAAAGAGCTTTCTCAGAGAAGAGTAAGCTTAAAAAACATATTATGACCCACAGAGGAGAGAAGCCTTTCCATTGTGACCTATGTGATGCATCATTCTCACAGAAGGGTGGTCTTAAAACCCATGGGAGGACCCACACAGGAGAGAAACCTTTCCAATGTGACTTTTGTGATGCAACTTTCTTACGGAAGGGTAGTCTTAAAGCTCATGTGAGGACCCACACAGGAGAGAAGCCTTTCCAATGTGACCTGTGTAATGTAGCCTTCTCACACAGGAGTACCCTCACAAAGCATGTGAGGACCCACACAGGAGAGAAGCCTTTCCATTGTGACCTATGTGATGCAGCATTCTCACAAAAGCGCCAGCTCAAAGTACATATGATGGCACACACAGGAGAGAAACCTTTCCAGTGTGATATATGTGAAAGAGCTTTCTCAGATAAGAGTAAGCTGAAACAACACATTGTGACCCACACAGGAGAGAAGCCTTTTAATTGTGACCTATGTGATGCAGCATTCTCACGGAAGGGTAGTCTCAAGCAACATGTGATGACCCACAGAGGAGAGAAGCCTTTTCAGTGTAATATATGTGAAACTGCTTTCTCGGAGAAGAGTAACCTGAAAAGGCATGTGATGACCCACACAGGAGAGAAGCCTTTCCATTGTGATCTATGTGATGCAGCCTTTTCAATGAAGTTTCTTCTCATAAGCCATATGAGGATCCACACAGGAGAGAAGCCTTTCCAATGTGACCTATGTGATGCAGCTTTCTCACAGAAGGGTAATCTCAAAGGGCATATGAGGACCCACACAGGAGAGAAGCCTTTCCAATGTGACCTATGCAATGCAGCATTCTCACGGAAGGGCCATCTCAAAGAACATATGATGACCCACACAGGAGAGAAGCCTTTCCATTGTGACCTATGTGATGCAGCATTCTCACGGAAGGGCCATCTCAAAGGACATATGATGACCCACACAGGAGAGAAACCTTTCTAGTGTGATATTTGTGAAAGAGCTTTCTCAGAGAAGGATACACTGAAAAAACACATTATGACCCACACAGGAGAGAAGCCTTTCCATGTGACCTATGTGATGCAGCTTTCTCAGAGAAGGGTAATCTCAAAAGGCACATGGTGACCCATACAAAAGAGAAACTTTTTTAATGTGAGCTGTGTGTTGCAGCTTTCTCACAAAAGTGTGATCTCAAAAGACACAATGATAAGCCTTTCTGTTGTGACGTGTTTCTCAAAAGGAATATATCAAAATTCACATGACCCATACATGAGAGTATTTTGTCAGCCATAACCAGCTCATGTATTCTTGGGTGTAATATCATTCTGAAGTTGTAGTCATAGAAGTGGTAAAGAAGCTGAAAGTGATCAACATTTATTGTTGAGTGAGATCTGTATTTAATTGGAAACAGAGGAAAAAAAAAGCCATGTGACTTTTCTGTAGGAATACCATTCAAATGCCCAATATATTGATTGCATAAAAGTTAGGCAGTCATTGATACATGGATGAGAAAAACCCTTCCAATGTTAACTGTGATGTGGAGATTTCTCAGGAGATAGTTATCTTGTGTTAAATCCTTACATAGTAAAGAAGTATAAATATGTATATATATAAATGAACTCTGTTATTTTACAGTATTATGGTTCTGTGTGTGCTATTCATATGAAATAAAATCCATCTTTATATTAAATTTTTGGCACTAAAGATCTATGCATTTTCATTGTTCCACCAGCAAACAGGCTGTGAGGCAGATTCTGGTAAGCACAACAAGTTATGAGAACATATGACATTATGTGATCCAGGGATGGGCTGCACCTCTAGGCAATTCAGCATTGCTCCTTTCCATCTACATGCAGGACTTTATGCTTCTTAACATCTGAGGTTATGCAGATATATGGGATAGGAGGAAAGCTTCTGGGAGCTGTCAAGAGTTTTTATGAGAGTAGTAGAGCTTGTGTCAGGATTGGAAATGGAGAGAGTGAGTGGTTCGAGGTAAAGGTGGGACTTTGTCAAGGATGCGTTATGTCGCCCTGGCTGTTCAACTTATACATGGATGGGGTGGTGCGAGAGGTAAATGCAAGGGTAGTGGGTCAGGGATTGGAAATGGTTAAAGAAAATGGAGAAAAGTGGGAGGTGAGCCAGCTGTTGTTTGCGGACGACACTGTGCTTGTGGCAGGATCAGAGGAGGGATTGAGGAAGTTGGTGGCAGAGTTTGGGAGAGTATGTGATAGAAGAAAGCTAAAGATAAATGTGGGTAAAAGTAAGGTGATGAGATGTACAAGGGGTGAAAGTGGCAGTAGACTGGAAGTGAGCATTAAGGGAGAGCGACTGGAGGAAGTAGATAGTTTTAGATACTTGGGTGCAAATGTGGCAGGAAAAGGTGGAGGTAGAATGTAGATTGAGAGAAGCAAGTAAATGCCTTGATGGATTAAAGAGTGTAATGAGGAATAGACATTTGGGAATGGATGCTAAGAGGAGACTGTATGAAGGAGTGATTGTGCCAACAGCACTGTATGGGGCAGAAACATGGAACATAAGAGAAGAAGAGAGAAGGAGTTTGAATGTGTTTGAGATGAGGTGTCTGAGAAGTATGATGGGGGTTACTAGGCTAGATAGAGTGAGAAATGAGGAGGTGAGGAGGAGAACAGGGGTGGAAAAGGAGCTGGGAGTTTGGGTTGATTAAAGAATATTAGGATGGTTTGGACACATGGAAAGAATGAGTGAAGAAAGACTAGTAAAAGAGGTATGGAAGGCAGATGTGGAGGGAGTGAACATGAAGGGACGTCCTAGGATAAGGTGGATGGATGGGGTGAAGAGGGGAATGTCTGTTTAGGGAGGACGGAAGACAGAGGTGAATGGAGAATGGTTGTATATGGATGATGTGATTGCATGAGGTGGAATGGACGGGGGGATGGGGGGTGAGGTAGTATGTGTGAGCAAAATTTGACGCAGCCCGAAGGGATTTCTCCCCGTCCTCTCCTTTTTATGCAATGGGGGGTTACCGATTTAATGAAACAGCCTTGCTGTGGATGTGCTGTGTGTTGCGACACTGCTTCTGACCCAGGGCAGTGGACAAGGTGCAGGGATGACCCGTCATCCAGGAGGTGCTAAGATAAGAGGGAGGGTGGAGGGGTGTGGAGTGTATTCAGGGATGGAATGGGTGGGAATGATTTTATGCCTTTTCCTTTTTGGCTACCTCCCTTGTAAGGGGGAAAAAGCCTTGGTATATGTATGTATGTATGTAACATCTGAAAACAATTGTCATTTTGGTTGTGCCCCTACCCTTGTAGGTAGTGGGAGTGCTTTACTTGGTCCTGTAGATTGTTTCTATGACCCGAGCAGCCCCTCAGAGAGTAAAGAGAGTCCTGACCCTGGAGAAAAAGCTAAAAATAAAGAAGTTTGATGGAAGCTGGACCATTTTCCATTGCTGTGAGCACTATGACCTCCCCCAGACAACCACACAAGAAATCAAGGCTGACTATTGTTACCTCATATCACCACAGCAGAAATATTATGGCTAAATCTTGCTATGCAGACCTGGACCTTGCCTGAAATGGCTGGGGCAGTTAGGAGGGAAATGCTGCATGTTTGTAAAGACAGTGGAGTTAGAAGCTAAATTAGACCAGTTCACCAAACATTACTAATTTGAAGGCTTCCAAAGGATGGGAGATCAGGCTTAAGATTGGATGTGGTCTCTCTAATAAGAGGATATATAGTAAAGCCTTGGATGCATCCCCTGAAAGTGTTGAGTTTCAAAATAAGCTGCATAGACTAATAAAGTCTGAAAATTAATCATTCAATCAGGTGTACAACACTGACAAAATTAGTCAATTATCTGATTTGTAGCTACCACATCAGGCTAGTAAATTATATTCATATACCTACTGTTTTTTTATCTTTTTATTTATGGTACTTCTAATGTCTTGAATAAATAAAATAAAATATTATTTTCATTTAAAATTACATAAATGGATACACATGTATATTTCTTATATCATTATTAATATCATCTCAACGTAGATATGGTAATGCAGTCCTGGTCATTTGAGCTACACCAGTAGAGCATTGTGGTGCTACTTGTTGACATCAATACCCCAAAGTGTTGTGACATTATTAATAATTTTTAACCTTTTGTCAAGGCTTTGGTGATTATGTGATGAATTATAGAGTCTATTATGTTAAGATGCAACAACATCTCCTTAACAGGGCCCAAGCTTTCTCTCTGTATATATGTGTGTGTATATTGGCTGCATGTTATTGTGGCAAAGTAGCATGCAGTTGATACTTTAGGGTCTATATGGGGTGCCCCTATGGACCAGAGCCACGCATCACTTTGTGATAGAGGAAAACTCTGTTCATAGAGAAATTATGACACTTTTATACTACAACTGTCCCTCCGTTATGCTGTCCCCCAACCCATTGTTACTGTCTTATACAATTTCTCTGAATATTTATTTCCTTTTTCGCCTACCTACCCTGTGGTGGGGGAAAAGAATACTGCCACCAAGTACTTCCACTTGGATCGTAAGAGGCAAGAAAAAAGGGACGGGGAATGGGACCAGGCATCCTTCTCCCTGTAGCCCCACAGGGGACATTCCTAAAAAAAAGTAAAGGCATAAGAGGGTCTAGGAGTTTTCTGACCAGCACTCTAAGGTTTGGGTCTTTTAATGAGCGTGGATGTGGTACAGATGAGAGCAAAAGGGAAGAGATAGGTAGTATGTTTGTGAGAAGATGGATGTGTTGGCTTTGAGTGAAACTAAGCTGAAAGGGAAGGGCAAGTGTAAGTTTGGGAGTGTATGTGCGAGGTTATCAGGAGTGAAGAGAGGGTGAGGGAGAGAAGGGGTGGCTATACTAGTAAGTGAAGATATAAGTAAACGTGTAGTGGAGTGGAAGGAGGTTTCCTCAAGGATAATGTGGATGAAGGTGAAACTGGGAAAGATGTGGGTTTTTGTAAGTGCATATGGGCCTGGCAGTGAGAAGAGTGTAGAAGAAAGGGAGGCTTTTTGGATAGATTTAAATGAGTGCATAGAGGGATTAGGGAGAAATGTCAATGTAATAGTACTGGGAGACCTTAATGCTAGGGTAGGAAATGATCCAATTGATGGAGTGGTTGGGAAATGTGGAGTTCCAGGAAAGAATCGTACTGGAGAGTTGATGGTTGAGATGTGTCTAGAAAGAGAATTGATGATAGCGAATACAGTGCTTCGGAAGAAGTCAAGCATAAGTACACATGGGAGAGGGTGGTAGATGGATGGGTGGTAGATAATGTGCTAATGGATTATGTAGTGGTAGATAGGAGGATGATAGGAAGAGTTAAGGATGTACATGTGCTAAGGGGAGAGAGTGGGGGAATATCAGATCATTTTTTGGTGGAAGGTAAGTTGAGAGTGGACGATAGATGGAGAAAGAGGAAAAGGACAAAAGGTAGGGGGGTGCTTAGAGTGAACTCTTTAAATGAAAAGGAGATGGAGTACAAGAAGAAGCTGAGGGAGGAGTGAAGGATAGAGTAGAGCTAGGAGTGGAGGAGGAATGGGGATGGTTCAGGGAGGGAGTCACAAAGTGTGCAAAGATGGTGTGTGGAACAAGAAGGACAGGAGGAAATAGAAGGAAGGGTAGTGAATGGTGGGATGAGGAAACAAAGAAGGTTGTAGAAGAGAAGAAGCGAGCTTTCACAGATTGGTTACAAAATAGGACAAGGGAGTCATATGAGAGGTACAAAGAAAAGAAAAGAGAAGTAAAGCAAAAGGTAAAGGAGGCAAAGAGGAGAGCAGATGTGAAATGGGGTAAGAGTATGGCAGAAAATTTTGTAAGTAATAAAAAGATGTTTTGGAAAGAAATTAAGAGAGGAAGAAGAGGCGAATCAAGTAGAGAAGAAAAGGTAAAAGGTGCAGATGGAGAGATGATAATGGAAGAGAAGGCAGTAAGGGGAAGATGGGCAGAATATTTTAGGGAGTTGCTAAATGTGAAGGAGGATAGGGAAGGAAAGATAGCTGCAGTGGGAAATGCTAAGAAAATGACTGTGATGAGTGAGGAGAAATAAGGAAGGATAAAGTGAAGGCAGTTGTTAAGATGATAGTAGGTAAGGCACCTGGTCTGGATGGATGCCATGGAGAATATCTAAAAAAAAGGAGGTACAGTGATGGTGGACTAGCTGGTGAGGTTATTTAATGTTTGCTGGAGAGAGTGTAGAGTGCTGGAGGACTGGAGGAGTTCCTGTATAGTTCCACTTTACAAGGGAAAAGGGGACAAGTGTGAATGTAGTAGTTTCAATGGGATTAGCTTGTTAAGTGTAGTTGGGAAGGCTTATGGGAGGATCTTGATTGAGAGGATTAGAAGAGAACAGAGGGAGTAATTGGCGAGGAACAGTGTGGATTTAGGACGGGTAGAGGTTATGTAGATCAGATTTTTGTAGTAAGACAAATATGTGAGAAAGCTATAGGAAAGGGAAAGGATGTTTTTTGGGCTTTTATGGATCTGGAAAAGGCTTACAACAGGATAAACAGAAAGGCACTGTGGGAGGTTATGCAGATATACAGGATAGGAGGAAAGCTTCTAGGAGCTGTCAAGAGTTTTTATGAGAGTAGTAGAGCTTGTGTCAGGATTAGAAATGGAGAGAGCGAGTGGTTTGAGGTAAAGGTGGGACTTTGTCAGGGATGCGTTATGTTGCCCTCGCTGTTCAACTTGTACATGGATGGGGTAGTGCGAGAGGTAAATGCAGGGGTGGTGGGTCAGGGATTGGAGATGGTTAAAGAAAATGGAGAAAAGTAGGGGGTGAGCCAGCTGTTGTTTGCGGACAACACTGCGCTTGTGGCAGGATCAGAGGAGGGACTGAGGAAGTTAGTGACAGAATTTGGGAGAGTGTGTGATAGAAGAAAGCTGAAGATAAATGTGGGTAAAAGTAAGGTGATGAGATGTTCAAGGGGTGAAAGTGGCAGCAGACTGGAAGTGAGCATTAAGGGAGAACGACTGGAGGAATTGGATAGTTTTAGATACTTGGGTGCAAATGTGGCAGGAAAAGGTGAAAGTGGAGGTAGAATGTAGATTGAGAGAAGCAAGCAAATGCCTTGGTGGATTAAAAAGTGTAATGAGGAATAGACATTTGGGAATGGATGCTAAGAGGAGACTGTATTCACCTTCACCTTGGTCTTTGGATCACGTGTTGGACTCGTGATCGACAGCTGTTTCCCTCCCGGAAGAGAGCTCAGAGCTTATATGACCGATCTATGGGTAATGCTATGACCTTTCACACCCACCCACCCCTAACTCCCTGCCCACGAGAGTCAGAGTAACGATCCGAAGCACAGCGATACCGAAATAATTTCGGCTCTGGCCAGGATTCGAACTGGGTACTGCAAGCACTACCGTACTTCCCAGTCCAGTGCTCTACCAACTGCACCATCGAGTCGCATGAAGGAGTGATTGTGCCGAGCACTGTATGGGGCAGAAACATGGAACATAAGAGAGGAAGAAAGAAGGCGTTTGAATGTGTTTGAGATGAGGTGTCTGAGAAGTATGATGGGTGTTACTAAACTAGATAGAGTGAGAAATGAGGAGTTGAGGAGGAGAACAGGGGTGGAAAGGGAGTTGGGAGATAGGGTTGATGAAAGAGTATTAGGATGGTTTGGACACATGGAAAGAATGAGTGAAGAAAGACTAGTAAAAGAGGTATGGAAGGCAGATGTGGAGGGAGTGAACATGAGGGGACGTCCTAGGATGAGGTGGATGGATGGGGTGAAAAGGGCTTTGGGGAAGAGAGGAATGTCTGTTGAGGAAGGACGGAAGAGGACAGAAGACAGTGGAGAATAGAGAATGGTTACGGTATATATGGATGATGTTGTAATGCATGAGATGGAATGGGTGGGGATGGGGTCTGAAGTAGTATGTGTGAGCAAAATTTGACGCAGCCCAAAGGGATTTCTCCTCGTCTTCTCCTTTTATGCATGGGTGGACAGAGAGGGGGGTCGCTGATATAATGAAGTGGCCTTGCTGAGGATGTGATGTGTGTTGTGACACTGCTTCTGACCCAGAGCAGTGGACAAGGTGCAGGGATGACCCGTCATCCAGGAGGTGCTAAGATAATAGGGAGGGTGGAGGGGTGTGGAGTGTATTCAGGAATGGAATGGGTGGGAATGATTTTATGCCTTTTCCTTTTTGGCTACCTCCCTTGTAAGAGGTAGCCTTGGTATATGTATGTATGTACTTAGTGGTGTTTTATTAGAGATCCTTTCTGTACAAAAAAAAAAATAATAATAATCATAATACGATCAACTTAAACCCAATCATGGGGGAAGGGGGTTACCAAATGAAGTTATAGTGAGTTGTACATTGTAAAATATATATACAGTATATATATATATTTATATTTATATATATGGAAGGAGGAAGAGAAAGACACGGGTCTAAGGCCGAGTTTATTCCTGACCAGTTTTGCTTACAGCTTCCTCAGAGGAACGTTGATCCTGCATGACACTGACAGTATACATAGTACTGCGACACCACAATCCCACCAACTGGGCAAGGGACGGTTGGTGGGCAGAGACGTGAGTGTGGGATTCCTCAAACATTTCACAATGTCTCAATACATATATATATATATAAGGAGGAAGTGGATAGTTTTAGATACTTGGGTGCGAATGTGACAGGAAAGGGAGGAGTGGGGGTGGAGGTAGAATGTAGATTGAGAGAAGCGAGTAAATGCCTTGGTGGATTAAAAAGTGTAATGAGAAATAGACATCTGGGAATGGATGCTAAGAGGAGGTTATATGAAGGAGTGATTGTGCCAACAGCAATGTACAGGGCAAAAACATGGAACATGAGAGAGGAAGAGAGAAGGAGTTTGAATGTGTTCGAGATGAAATGTCTGAGAAGTATGATAGGGGTTACTAGGCTAGATAGAGTGAGAAATGAGGTGAGGAGGAGAACAGGGGTGGAAAGGGAACTGGGAGATAGGGTTGATGAAAGAGTATTAGGATGGTTTGGACACATGGAAAGAATGAGTGAAGAAAGATTAGTAAAAGAAGTGTAGAAGGCGGAGGTGGAAGGAGTGAATATGAGGGGGCATCCTAGGATGAGATGGATGGGGTGAAAGGGGCTTTACAAAAGAGAGGAATGTCTGTGGAGGAAGGACAGGAGAAGACAGAAGATAGGGGTGAATGGAGAAGGGTTATGTATGGATGAGGCTGTGATGCATGAGGGGGAGTGGGAGGGTGAGGAAGTATGTATGAAAAAATTTGACGCAGCCCGAAGGGATTTCTCCCCGTCTTCTTTTCTGCATGAGGGGACGGAGAGGGGAGGTCGCTGAATTTATGAAGCGGACTTGCTGCTTCTGACCCAGGGCAGTGGAGAGGATGCAGGGATGACCCGTTATCCAGGAGGTGCCAAGATTGGAGGGGAGTGGAATGTACGGGAGGTGAAGTGGGTGGGAGTGATTTCTATGCCCTTTTTCTTTTTGGCTACCTCCCGTGTAAGGGGGAAAAAGCCTTTGGTGTATGTATATATATATATATTTATATATATTTTACCAACGTTCCACTGTTTCCTTTCTCTAGACATGGATGAACCCAATATTTTTTTTAAGTGCACATCTATGTGATATAGTGATAGAAAATTAAATATTTTTTGTAAATTGTAATACATCATGATATGTCTTATTCTTGGCAGAAATAAATAAACAGTTGCTAAAAGCTATGAACAAAGTTGCATAGACTCCTTTAGACGTCATTTTTGTTTAGATAAATTTGGAGATGACA
The DNA here is from genome assembly GCF_046742065.1 of Oratosquilla oratoria. Taxonomy (NCBI): domain Eukaryota; kingdom Metazoa; phylum Arthropoda; class Malacostraca; order Stomatopoda; family Squillidae; genus Oratosquilla; species Oratosquilla oratoria. The sequence goes on along the minus strand of NC_134800.1, from coordinate 5,250,461 downwards.
ACGATGGGCTGATGACCTCTAAAATTACAGGTACCACATTGCTAAATACCGATAAGGTTAGGTAGGTAGATTTGGTTAAGTTAGGTTGGGTTATAATATACAAATTTAGCATACTTTAATTTTTTTTACCTCCGCCTGTATGAAAACAAACATGGCGTTCCAAATAGTCAAAGCAGCCATGTTTGCTTGTTAATAGCTTTTAGCAACTGTTTCTACTACTGATTTCCACCAAGAATAATGTGTTTTACATTGATGTATAATTTACAAGATTATTTAATTTTGTATTACTGTATTGCAAAGGTTTGCAGTTCTAAAAATTTACCATAATCTTTTGTTTGGGTAAATTTTAAGAATTGCACAACTAAGTTATTTTTCCAAGATGCACAGTCTTATAGATTTGCCCTTATCACATCACCCACACAAAAATTGAGAGGCAATGGGAAAGCAGGGTATTTGGGTGGGGAAGCAAAAATTGTGTGTGAAATTTGAATGAAACAAAAAATGCTAGGAAAAAAAAAAAATAGGACATAGTTGTTTGGCAGTTTGCTTTTAAAGATCAGTTTGATTTTTTAATTATAAAAGTAGCAAATCATACATGGGAACACATACCATTCTTTAAAATTAAGTATAATTAGAATGGAGGAAAAAATACTGTGGCATAGGGTTTGTCTGTTTCTGTAGAAATATGTGATGCTTCTGGTGGTACATGGGCTACACATTATCGCCATATTCCACTTTATTTCACAAGTGGGTTATGTATTCGAAGATTTGCTACATTTTTAATTGATTAGGTTAGTGTCTCAGGTGCACTTGTGTATATGATAGTGATTCACCCATACTTCTTCCAATTACGCAAATATGCTGATGGTAAGTCACAATTTTGTTATATGGGGATGCTTCTTCAGGAATACCCTGTTGCATTTAAATATTCAATGTCAATCCATTTCAGCTATTCAGGTTTGTACTTTGACACAGGCACGATTTCCAAAAGCATGTGAGGAACCACACAGTTCAGAAGCCCTTTTAATGTGATGCAGTTTTCTCAGTAAAGTGTAGTCTGAAAAGCCATATAATGACTAATAGAAGAGAGAATACTTTTTAGTGTGATGAATGTGATGCAGTTTTCTCTGTGCAGAATGGTCTTAAAAACTAAGTAATGACACACACAAGAGAGAAGCCTTTCCAGCATGATTTATGCAGTGTACCTTTCTCACATTAAAAAAAATCTCAAAGATCATTTTATGACCCATATGTGTGGCCTGTGTGGTACAACTTTCACACAGGTAATCTGAAAATGTAAGTGATGACCCATAGATGGAGAAGCCTTTCCAGTGTGCCCTATATGACATAGCTTTCTCATCAAAGGGTAGGCTCAGAGGCCATGTGATGGCTCACACAAAAGAGAAGCCTTTCCAAGGTGGCCTATGTGATGCAGGTTTCTCATAGAAGGGTAGTTTCAAGCAACATGTGATGACCCACAGAGGAGAAAATCCTTTTCAGTGTAATGTATGTGACACTACTTTCTCGGAGAAGAGTAGCCTGAAAAGTCATGTGATGATACATGCAGGAGAGAAGCCTTTCCATTGTGACCTATGTGATGCAGCCTTTTCAAGGAAGTTTTTTCGCATAAGGCATATGAGGATCCACACAGGAGAGAAGCCTTTCCAATGTGACCTATGTGATGCAGCTTTCTCAGACAAGAGCAATCTCAAAAGGCATGTGAGGACCCACACAGGAGAGAAGCCTTTACAATGTGACCTATGTGGTGCAGCTTTCTCACACAAGAGTAATCTCAAAGACCATGTGAGGACCCACACAGGAGAGAAACCTTTCCAATGTGACCTGTGTGATGTAGCCTTCTCACAGAGGAGTACCCTCATAAAGCATGTGAGGACCCACACAGGAGAGAAGCCTTTCCATTGTGACCTATGTGATGCAGAATTCTCACAGAAGAGCCATCTCAAAGGACATATGATGACCCACACAGGAGAGAAACCTTTCCAGTGTGATATATGTGAAAGAGCTTTCTCAGAGAAGGGTAAGCTGAAAAAACACATTCTGACCCACACAGGAGAGAAGTCTTTTCAGTGTAATGTATGTGAAACTGCTTTCTTTGAGAAGAGTAGCCTGAAAATGCATGTGATGACCCACACAGGAGAGAAGCCCTTCCATTGTGACCTATGTCATGCAGCCTTTTCAAGGAAGTGTGATCTCATAAGGCATATGAGGATCCACACAAGAGAGAAGCCTTTCCAATGTGACCTATGTGATGCAGCTTTCTCACAGAAGAACAGTCTCAAAAGGCATATGAGGACCCACACAGGAGAGAAGCCTTTCCATTGTGACCTGTGTCATGCAGCCTTTTCAAGGAAGTTTCTTCTCATAAGGCATATGAGGATCCACACAGGAGAGAAGCCTTTCCATTGTGACCTATGTGATGCAGCATTCTCATGGAAGAGCCATCTCAAAGGGCATATGATGACCCACACAGGAGAGAAGCCTTTCCAATGTGGCATATGTGATGCAGCCTTCTTACACAAGAGTGACCTCACAAGGCACGTGAGGGCCCACACAGGAGAGAAGCCTTTCCATTGTGACCTATGTGATGCAACATTCTCACAGAAGGGCCATCTCAAAAAACATAAGATGACCCACACAGGAGAGAAACCTTTCCAGTGTGATATATGTGAAAGAGCTTTCTCAGAGAAGCGTACACTGAAAAGACACATTATGACCCACACAGGAGAGAAGCCTTTCCTGTGTAGTTTATGTGATGCAGCTTTCTCACAGAAGGGCCATCTCAAAGAACATATGATGAACCACACAGGGGAAAAGCCTTTCCTGTGTAATCTATGTGATGCAGCTTTCTCACAGAAGGGCCATCTCAAAGAACATATGATGACCCACACAGGGGAAAAGCCTTTTCAGTGTAATGTATGTAAAACTGCTTTCTCAAAGAAGAATAGCCTGAAAAGGCACGTGATGATACACACAGGAGAGAAGCCTTTCCATTGTAACCTATGTGATGCAGCCTTTTCAAGGAAGTTTCTTCTCATAAATCATATGATGACCCACACAGGAGAGAAGCCTTTCCAATGTGACCTATGTGATGCAGCATTCTCACAGAAGGGCCATCTCAAAAAACATGAGATGACCCACACAGGAGAGAAACCTTTCCAGTGTGATATATGTGAAAGAACCTTCCCTGAGAAGGGTACGTTGAAAAGACACATTATGACCCACACAGGAGAGAAGCCTTTCCAATGTGACCTATGTGGTGCAACTTTCTCAGAGAAGGGTAATCTCAAAAGGCACATAATGACCCACACAAAAGAGAAACCTTTTCAATGTGAGCTGTGTGTTGCAGCTTTCTCACAAAAATGTGATCTCAAAAGACACATGATGAAACACACATAAAGTAAGTCTTTCTGTTGTGATGTATGTGATGTGTTTCTCAAAAGGAATATCTCAAAACATACATGAGAGTATTTTGTCAGCCATAACCAGCTCATATATCCTTGGGTGTAATATCATTCTGAAGTTGTAGTCGTAGAAGTGGTAAAGAAGCTGAAAGTGATCAACATTTATTGTTGAGTGAGATTTATATTTAAGTAAAAAGAAGAAAAAACCATGTGACTTTTCTGTAGGAATGCCATTCAAATGTCCAATATATTGATTGCATAAAAGTTAGGCAGTCATTGATACATGTATGAGAAAAGCCCTTCCAATGTTAACTGTGATGTGGAGATTTCTCAGGAGATAGTTATCTTGTGTTAAATCCCTACATAGCAAAAAAGTATACATGGATACATATATGTTTATAGATATGTATATATATAAGTGAACCTGAACTCTGTTATTTATTTTACAGTATTATGGTTCAGTGTGTGCCACTGATATGAAATAAAATCCATCTTTAGATTAGATTTTTGGCAAAAAAAAATCTATGTATTTTCATTGTTCCCACCCACTTTAATAACTGAGTCTTCAGTTTGTTCTTTCATTTGTTGCTTAATTCTGTCAGTAAATGTAACTTTACTGTTTTCTTGTATTTTTTCCAGCCCTGTGCTTCCTTTGCTATGGCCTCTTTATTGTCTATTATTCCTCTTTAATTCATCATTCTCTTTAACTTCTTTTAACTGTCTTTTTAATTCTTCTGTTTCTAAAGTTAAGTTTTTGTTCGCCTTCTCTAGTTCTTCCAATCTTTCAACTCTCTGCGCAATCTTGGCTACGTTACCGAACCTATTTTCCCAATGCTCGGTCATTTGATCAAGTTTTACCTCTAGTCTTGCTAATCAGGGGAGGTTGGTATCCCCCACCACCCTCTTTAAATCCCTGGAAACTATTATCATCACCTTCCACTGTGTCTTATCTATATTTCTAATCTTTACATTTTTGTTGATCCTGTCATCACCGAAATCATCGTCATCATCGGTCCGTCTTTTGTTTACAAGACGCCTGGCCTCCTGGACCATGTCCCCCTCTTCCTCATTTCCTTCCATTTCCCTCAATAATCCCTCCCCTTCTTTTTTATCACTTTCCCACTACACGAGCTTTCCCCTTCCCCATAAATACAATAAGGTACTTCCTTGACGTTGAGATCCACGTAGATTTTCCTTTTTCTTCGGAACTCCAATTCTCGCCGTCCATCTGACGAAATTGTGTATTTACCTAGTTGTATTTACCTAGTTGTATTTTACGGGAAGGGGAGCTATGCTCGTGGGGTCCCGTCTTCATATCTCATTTTATCTAAACTATTTTTAAATTCATGTATTGTTTTTGCACACACCACTTTCTCATCTAACTTGTTCCAACTGTCTATTACTCTGTGAGGAAAGCTGTTCTTTTTCAAATCTCTTCTATAGCTGTCTTTTTTTATTTTCTTTCCGTGTCCTCTTGTATTTCTGTCATCCCATTTTATCAGATTCTCTCTATCAGTAATTTCTATGCCTTTCATGATTCTGTAAATAGCTATCAAATCTCCTCTCTCTCTTCTTTGCTCTAGTGTCTGTAGTTTAAGTTTTTGTAGTCTCTCTTCATATGATAGTTTTGAGAGTGTTGGTGCCAGTTTTGTGATTGCTCTTTGTATTCTTTCAAGTTTTTTTATACATTTTTTTTGTACTTGGTGACCATATCGTTGCTGCATATTCCAATCTTGGTCTTATCAGGGTGATTAGGATTTTCCTCACCATTTCTTCATCCAGGTATGTAAATGCCACTTTGATTGTTCTTATTAAATTATAAGTTTCTCCAAAAATCTTATTTATATGTTTCTCAGGTGACATATTATTCATAACAATGACTCCCAGGTCCTTCTCATTTTCTACTTTTTTTATTCCTTCTTCTCCCAAATTATATGATCCTGTTATTCTGTTTTTGCTTTTTCCAAATTCCATTATACTACACTTTTTTGTATTGAACTCCATCTCCCACTTCCTACTCCATTCTTGTACTTTATTTAGATCTCTCTGTAGTGATTCACAATCTTCTTCAGTTTTCACTCTTTTCAGTAGTTTTGCATCATCTGCAAAGAAGCTCATATAGCTTTCAATTCCTTCATCCATATCATTAATATATATAGCAAACATTATTGGGGCCAGAACTGTTCCCTGCGGGACACCGCTTATTACTTCATTCCATTTTGAGTGCTGATCTCTTATCACTACTCTCATTTTTCTTTCTTGCAAAAAGTCTTCCATCCAATTTAGCAATTTACCTTGTATTCCTCCTTCATATTCTAATTTCTTAAGCAACTTCTTATGTGGTACTTTGTCAAAAGCTTTTTTTAGGTCTAGAAATGCACAATCAGCCCATCCATCTCTTTCTTGTATTATATCTATTAGCCTTGAATAGAAACATATTAAATTGGTGACGCATGATCGTCCTTGTCTGAATCCAAATTGCCTTGGATTTAGTACGTTGTTTTTTTCCAAGTATTTTACCCATCTACTTTTGATAATTCTTTCACAAATTTTTGCTATTGTACTTGTTAGAGAGACTGGTCTATAGTTGGTAGGTTCTTCTTTATTTCCTCCTTTATATATAGGTACTATATTTGCTTTTTTCCAATCTTCTGGAACTTTTCCTTCTTTTAAGGAACTGCTTATTATGCTATGTATTTTGTCTGCCAGTTCATTCCTGCATTCTTTCAGAATCCAGTTTGCTATTTCATCTGGCCCATGCGATTTTCTGACATCAAAATTACCCAAGTGTGTCAATATTTCATTCTTTGTTACTTCTATTTCTTCCATAGGGGGGACTTTTTCTTTCCACTCAATCTCTTCAGGTTGTATATTTTCCCTTGTAAACACTGATTTAAAATGTTTGTTCATAATTTCTGCCATTTCCATTTCCTCAGTGTATTCAACTCCTCCTTGTCTTAATTTCTCCAAGTCTTGTTTGTTTTTCAGTTTATTGTTTACAAATCTGTAGAATAGTTTTGGTTGATCTTTACACTTTTCTATAACATCTTTTTCATATTTTCTTTTTTCCTCTCTGCACTTTTGTACATATTCATTTCTATAACCAGTATATATTTTCCATTTTCAGGTCTTCTGTCTTTTTTCCATCTGGTCCAGGCTTTGTCTCTTTTGTCTTTTAACTCCCTACAACTTTTGTTGTACCAGTATTTTACATATTCTTTTTCTTGTTTTTGTCTTGGGACATACTTTTCCACTCCTTTTTTGTAAATTTTTGTCAAAATATTCCATTTCTCTTCCACTGATGTTTCTTCTTTGTATATTTCTTCCCAGTTTTCTTGTTGGAAGAATTCTCTTATTTTATCAAAGTTTTTTCATACATCATTCTTCCTTTTCTATATTGTTCATTTCTTTTCATATATTTTTCTTCATTAAGTTCCAGTTCAATCAATATGTGGTCACTTTTACCTATTGGTGTTTTATATTCAATCTTGTCCACTATTCTAGGTTCAGATGTAATTATTAAGTCTAGCCTCGATGGTTCTTCTTCATTTCTATACCTAGTGTTCTCTTGTATCCATTGTGTCATTGAATGGTCAGTAATCATCTCAAGTAGAGCATTTCCCCATGAGTCATCACCACTCTTTACTGTCATTTCTTCCCAGCAGATTTCTTTGCAATTAAAGTCGCCCATCATAACTATTCTTCCTCCGTCTTCCATTATTTTAGTTAATGCTATCTTTGTGTCCTCTAACATACTTTTATATTCACTCTCCTCCCATGAGGCTGTTTTCGGAGGCACATAATTGATCACAAATTTTCTGCTCTTCTTATCTCTGTCTTCCACTTCTATCATAATCATCTCTACTGTATTCTTTCCATATATGACACCTTTCACGTTTATATCCTTCTTAGTCAGGAACATAACTCCACCCCCTTGCTTTTTCTCTCTGTTTCTAATCCAATAATTGTATGCATCATGTCCTACACTGTTGGGTGGTAGTGGGCCTTTTAATTTTGTTTCTACAATTCCCATTATGTCCGGTTCTTTTTCTTTCAAATAATCATTCAGTTCATTCAATCCTGTTATTAATCCATCTATATTTGTGTAAGACACTCTTAGTTTTCTGCCACTTCCATTGTGTTCTCTGTTTCCCTTATGTTTTTCTTTTGTATGTCGAACTTCCTTAGTTTCATGTTCACTACTCTCCAATAGAATCTCTCTTTCTCTGACTCCGTTCTGTTCTCGTTTTTTGCCTTAGCTTCCAGTCTTTTCTGCTTTTCTTCCTCTCTTTCCTCTTTATTCATTTCTCTTTTTATCCATATCTTTTTGTATTGTTCACTTGTTGCTAGTTTCCCTGTTTTGGATAAGATATTCTCTGCCGTTGTTTGTGACTTGAATTTAATCTTAATTGGTCTGGTCTTGTCTGTGCTATACTTTCCGAGTCTAAATTTCTCTTCGATTTGTTTCATAATTTCTGGTTCATCTTCCTGAACTGATTCTAGTAATTGGCTTACTTTTTCATTTTCCTCTTTGATTCTTGTGGTTCTATCTGTGTTGTGTTTCTCTTCCATTCCTAATATAATTACACATTTCTTCTTGTCTGCTAAATCCCTTACTATATTCTCCTTTTGTCTCATCACTTTAATAACTGAGTCTTCAGTATGTTCTTTCAATTGCTGTTTGACTATGTCAGTGAATGAAACCTTATTTCCTTCTTGGGTTTTCTTCCAATTTTTACTTTCTTTAGCTATCGTTTCTCTGTTTTCTTTACTATTCTTCTTCAATTCCTCATTCTCCACCTTTACCTCTCTTAACTGTCTTTTTAGGTCTTCTATTTCATCAGTTAAGTTTTTATTCGCCTTTTCCAGTTCTTCCAATCTTTCAACCCTTTGTAAAATGGTGTTCATATGACCTAACCTACTCTCCAAGTCCTCGATCACCTTATCAACCTTCTTCTCTAGTCTTGTCAGTCGGGGGGGGTTTGTGTCCCCCCCACTCTCTTTAAATCCCTTGAAAATATTCTCATCACTTTCTACTGTATTGTTCCTATCTATACTTCTAATCTTTACATTCTTATTAGACATTCCGTCGTCCTCCAGCTCGTCTTGTGGTCGTTTGTTTACTTTACGGCGGTCTGTTTGGACCAAGTCCTCTACTTCCTCATTACCTTCCATTTTCCCAGCAATCCCTCCCCTTCTCCTCTTTCCTTACTTTCCCACTACCCCACGAGCAATTTCCCCCCACCCTGCAAATACAAAAAGGCACTTCTCTTTGCGTTGGGATCCACAATCTGCACTTTTCTTCAGAACGTTCTTCAAGCCGTCCATTCGTTGAAAGTGTGTGTGTGTGTGTGTGTATATATATATATATATATATATATATATATATATATATATATATATATATATATATACCTACATACATATACCAAGGCTTTTTCCCTCTTACAAGGGAGGTAGCCAAAAAGGAAAAGGCATAAAATCATTCCCTCCCTGAATACACTCCACACCCCTCCACCCTCCCTCTTATCTTAGCACCTCTTGGATGACGGGTCATCCTTGCACCTTGCCCACTGCCCTGGGTCAGATGCAGTGTTGCAAGACACAGCACATCCACAGCGAGGCCGCTTCATTAAATCGGCGACCCCCCTCTCCGTCCTCCCATGCATAAAAGGAGAAGACGGGGAGAAAGCCCTTCGGGCTGCATCAAATTTTGCTCACACATACTATCTCACCCCCCATCCCCCTGCCCATTTCACCTCATGCATCACAACATTATATATATATATATTTCTAAACAGAAATGTAGTAGCACATTTGTAAATGACACACAGGAAACCCACAGTCGGAGAAAATAAACTTCGAATAAAAAAGAATCCTATATTTCGGCTATCAACTGTAGCCCTCTTCAGGAAAGTACATAAGACAGAGTACAGAGGGGACTTATAAGCTACAGAGAAGAGAAGGGATGAGGACAGATGACCTCACTCAAGCGCGGGGAAACGGGTGGCGAAGGAGGGAGGGGGTGAGGAGAGGGGGGTTGTAAGATCCGTACCAGTTTGCTAACTGCTGCGCGTGAAATGATGTCAGGAGTCCACTGCCCTTTAGAAATATTAATATTAGGGCATTCCTCAATTAATGCTGATTCGACTATTTTCCTCCTGAAACCGCAGTGGGACTTGAACACTAATCTGGCCTTATCCCAGTCGGGTGTGAGGGCGAAATTAAGGCCAAGAGAGAAACCATGTTCTGGACTATTTGGTAGGTTTCGACAAATATTTAGCTAACAACAACTATGACAAAGACCTTGCCAGCCTTAAAGGGGTTTTATTAAATGGTATTTCCGAATGTTTTAAAAATGAAAGTGGCCTACCAAAAAGACACAAGGAGGCCCTGTCTGTTCTAAAGAAGCTTGACAACATCATCATCACAAGAGCGGATAAAGGTGGCAATATTGTTATTTTAGATCAGTCTGTATATGTTAAGAAAGCCCATGAGTTACTTAATGATTCGGCCACTTATGAAAAACTCACCAAAAATACCCTCAAGAACGCAGCCGCCGAGTTTAACAGACAAGTCCGTAATATCACAGTTGATAAGTGCATTAATGAATTGAAAGTTACCAACCCTAAGCTCCCATATTTTTATGGTCTCCCTTAAGTTCATAAAACAGACATTCCCCTCAGGCCCATCATATCCAACAGCGGCTCCTGCACTAGCAAACTGGCTAAATGGCTGGCGGATCTTTTATCCCCGTACGTTGGGAATTTTTCTAACTCCCATATCACAAATTCATGTGATTTTATTTCAGAGATAAAAAATATGAAAGTACAGGGTTTAAGGCTCCTTAGTCTTGATGTTTCCTCGTTATTTATGAATATTAATGTTGATGATGTACTTACATTTTGGAAACCAAACTGCAATAGTTTCAAGACATTTCCCCCCTCCCTGTCAACAAAATTCTTGCTTTAGTTCGCCTTTGTGTTTCTTCAATTTTTTTTTTCCTTTCAAGACCAATTTTTCCGTCAAAAATTCGGTTGCAGTATGGGTTCCAATTTGTCTCCTGTTTTGGCCAATATATACATGGAGTATTTTGAGTGTACCCTTTTGCCCAGCATCAAACCGCCCGAAATTATTTGGCTCAGGTACGTAGACGATATCTTTTCGGCGTGGGATGACGGTTTGGGGCCCATTTGAAGTGTTCCATGATAAATTGAACCAATTGACCCCGAATCTTAAATTTAAAGTTGAATGGGAAGAAGGACACCAAATCCCTTTCTTGGATATTTTGATAAGAAGAACTGATGATAATTTATTCTTTACAGTGTACCGTAAGCCCACCCACTCAGGGAGTTACCTTCACTTTTTTAGCAATCACCCTGACAATGTTAAGAAAAGTGTTGCCTCTGGCCTTTTCTTGAGGGCTTTCAGGATTTGCAGTCCTCAATTTCTGGACCATGAGATTGAGGGGATCAAATGTCAACTTGAGAAGTTGGCTTATCCACCTTGTTTTCTGGACCAAGCCCTCAGTAAGGCTAGGGCCAACCATTTTAAAACTTCCGTCCCCTCAAGCTTTCACCGCTCCTTTAAGGACATTTTAAAAATTCCATTCAATAATACCATCAGTTCTTCAACTAAGTTGTTTCCTCATGAACGTCTCACTATTGCCTATCACTATCCTAACACCGTGCGTAAGCAAATTGTGAACGTTCAACAAAAACCGAAGGAAGTTGAGTCACCTGGTGTTTATTGTTTGCCCTGCAAAGATTGTGATTTGGTTTACTTGGGTCAAACCGGGAGAGACTTGAACACTAGATTGGCAGAACATAAAAGGTCAATTAGGTATGGGCAAGAAAATTCGGCTGTATTTCTTCATGTCAAAAATAAGAATCATTCTTTCGACTGGGGTAAGGCCAGATTAGTGTTCAAGTCCCACTGCGGTTTCAGGAGGAAAATAGTCGAATCAGCATTAATTGAGGAATGCCCTAATATTAATATTTCTAAAGGGCAGTGGACTCCTGACATCATTTCACGCGCAGCAGTTAGCAAACTGGTACGGATCTTACAACCCCCCTCTCCTCACCCCCTCCCTCCTCCGCCACCCTAGTTTGCCCCGCGCCTGAGTGAGGTCATCTGTCCGCATCCCTTCTCTTCTCTGTAGCTTATAAGTCCCCTCTGTACTCTGTCTTATGTACTTTCCTGAAGAGGGCTACAGTTGATAGCCGAAATATAGGATTCTTCTTTATTCGAAGTTTATTTTTTCCGACTGCGGGTTTCCTGCGTGTCATATATATATACATATATATATATATGTATATATATATATATTATATATATATATATATATATTTACACACATCATTGAAAGCGATATCTAGTACGCTTATTATTTTCTTAATAGTATTTTCCATATGCCTTACTTTGGACTTATTCTCCTTTGATAGGAGGTTTATGACTTCACTGTAGGTAGTCACTATTGCCAGATAGTGATATCGGGTACAAAACTCATCTTCAGTAGCTTGGGGTATTCTTTCTCTGGGTTAGGGAGGAATGTTTCAATCAATGGTGTGATGATATTTTATATGTTAAAATTCATACTTGCTTTTCACTGGGCGAGGTTAAAGATAACTGGGAAATGTTACTGGGTAATTGGGAGAGGTTACTGGGTAGCTAGGGTAGTGACGTGCTGTTGTATGCTTGGAAGAGGCTCCGCCTTCAGGTCGTGATGAAATATCGCTTGCTTGGTTTTGTAGGGTTTTGTCCCATACTGGGGTTTGTGGAGTTTTGTCCCAATGAGTTTATGGCAGTTTGTTGCATGCTTGCTTGCAAGGGCCTTGGGGTCGTATGCTTGTATGTTTAAGCTTGGGCTCAACTCTTTAATATATAATCCCTCTACGATTGGGAAGTCTCTATTGTCTGTACATATATTCAAAACCTCTGTGTTTTCTTTTAGGATATATCTAGTCAGGGCTATACTGTGTTCAATTCTTAAATGGTATTTAGTTGCTCCTAATGGAAAGTGGTATAACAGGCGGCGGGATAATCTTATTGTTGTCATGCCAATATAGGTGGAGGGGAAGGCTTCACAGTTCCCTTGGGTGCAGTTGAATCTGGATGACATGTAACCTCTGAAGTTGATGTCTTGGTGTGGGATGTTCTTGAGTAGGTGGTGGCTTGATTTCTTGGTCTTGTAATAAATCACAAAGTTAAATATTTTCTCTGTGTTGACTGGTTTGATCTCAACCCAGAAGATATATACAGACCTAACCTTAATATTGAACTGAATGAACTGCTGTTTCAACAAATTCGCAGGGTGTCACAGTACAAAGATGTGATTGTGGGAGACTGACTATAGAAGCATCGACTGGGTAAATTTATTAGGTGGGGATTTTTTTTTTTTTTTTTTTTTTTTTTTTTAAATAACTTAAAACAATTGATTACCAATCTTACAAGGGGAGAGAATACCCTGGAATTACTCTTAACAAACAATGATGATTTAATAAACATACAAGTGGGTGATAGACTAGATTGTAGTGATAATCAAGAAATAAGGTTTAACGTTTAATGGGAAAAATTGAATAGTATGAATAACATCCCAGTACCAAACTTCAGAAGAGCCAATTTTGAAAAGCTGAGAAAATATTTAAGACATTTCTATATCTGCCCAAGTGGTGGTGATCAACCTGCCTTGAGTTGTGACAGTAAGGTCAGTAATATTGGTCAGCTCGGAAGTCACTAACGAGAGTAGGGTGTCCAACCCTAAGTCATGTCACGCAGGAAGGCAGGAAATCTAGTATGATCACATACGAGCTGAGATTGGCACAGTTAACCAAAAAGTTAATTTTGTTAATTGTTAATCCTTTAACCAAAAAGTTAAGTTTGTTAATCGTTACTGTTGGAAAGGTAGCGTGACAAAATATTTGGGTTAGTTTTTCTTCATATTCCCAACATAAGTTTTTCAAACAATTCGGATTAAATACAATATAACACAATTGTAAGCCATACTGAGACAGGTTCTTGTAGAAATATAATTTAGTCATATGTAAGTTTCTGTACACCCATACTCTATCTCAGACCCTTTCTGTCTGTCCGACGATTAAGTAGACCCATTGAGTTACCTAGTTCTGTATGTTCTATTCTTTCTACTTCCTAACTGACTTTTTACATTCTACTTTGTTACCATTGTCTTTATCATAACATGATCTATGGTACTTTATTTCTGATTAGTTTATCTGACCTTCGTTATATTTTATAATTTATTCAAACACCTAATTTGGGCATTCCGAGTTCTGCATCTTCTGTATTTGTATGTTACCGTGGCTTATCGTTGTGTTGAGTGATTACCTTAAATGCATCATGAGTCCCTATATGACTTGTTCCTTCACACTTTTTTTATCTGTGGGACCCGTATTTATGAGTGCTGGATACTCTATTTTTCCTATATTATAATACAATGCAATACAATATTATTCCGTTAATTGGGGAAGATAACGGAAGTTACTGTTAATCCGTCACACCACTGGCAGTAGCCGTGATGCTAAGAGACTCCCCACGACCTTGACGAAGTGCAACTACATGAATCCGAGGAAGCCGAAGCCTAGCTTTCCCCCGAAAAGAACCTGCCTTCACCCTCTCAAACTATACGAGCTTGGCAGTGTGGGTTCTCTTCATGTGCTGTTTGAGACTGTTCAGACTTGATATGTGCCCCTTGATTAGAACATAAATATGATGAGAACATGGTGTCATTGGGTGGAAAAAGAGCAGAGTAAAACCTCAGAATCTGATTTATTATTATTATTATTGTTGTTGTTGTTGTTGTTATGGAAGGCAGATGTGGAGGGAGTGAACATGAGGGGGCGACATAGGATGAGATGGATGGATGGGGTGAAAGGGGCTTTGGGGAAGAGGGGAATGTCTGTTGAGGAAGGATGGGAGAGGACAGGAGACAGGGATGAATGGAGAATGGCTGTATATGGATGATATTGTGTCGACAGGACAATAAGAATAAAGTGGCAGGGCTGTCTGTCCCAACCTTTTGTGTCGAAGGCTGGAGTACCGCAAGGGTCAGTCCTTGCCCCCACTCTGTACAATCTATATACGAATGACCTGCCAGAGCCAGCTTATCCACGCAACCAAGCTCTAACTCTTTCGTATGCGGACGACACTAACCACATTAGCAGACACAAAACGCTGCAGGGAGCGTTACACGTAATGCAAAACATCCTAGACGGGGCACACGTGTGGGAACAACAGTGGCGCATTAAGACCAACGCGTCGAAATGCAATGCTGTATACTTCTGCTGCAAGCGAACCAACAGAACAATCACAAACACTCTTAAAATAAACAACACAAACATCCCAGTGAAAGACCATACCTGTGTGCTGGGTAGCACATTTGATAGTGGCCTTACCTGGATCCCACACTTCCGCAAACAGGGAGCGAAGGCTAGGGCTGTGCTGGGAAGGCTAAGACGCTTCAAAACTGCAATACTGACCACCAAACGTCGATTGTACCTAGCCCTCGTCAGACCGATTCTGTGCCAGTCCCCGGGACTAAGCCAGCTGACATGTCCCACTAATAACTACGAGCATCAGAAGGTTCAGAATGTCGCTGCCAAGTTCATCATTGGTTCGCGATGGAGCGACTTCAGAACTACTGGGTCTACACCGAGTTTCCAATATCCGTCCACTCAACCAACACAAACATAAACTTCACACAAAACACCCAGAAAAAATGCATGACAGACACAAACAACTGATACAACACATTACACCTAGACCACACCGTACAGACTATCTGTCAGCTGCGCCCGTCCCAAGTGCGGTGTACATGATAAGACGTGCATAAACGTACCTATCAATAATGCACCCCTTCACCAGCTTTGACTGGTGATAGCAATAATAATAATAATAATAATGATAATAATAATAATAGTAATAATAATATTGCATGTAGTCCATTAATTGACAGGCAATATACACAACTCAAACCCAACCTGGGGAAAAGCAGGAGAGCTCATGCCTTACCTGGGGCTAAACAGGAACGCGCTCTACATGCGGGAAGTGAACTCTACTCACTTCCCGTAAGATATACACACACGCACCTCTCACGAACATAGCCACGCCCCACGCACAAACATCCTACACTTACTTTCTCTTCGACTAAAATTCGCTTCCTATCTAACTTTCTCTTATACTACATCTCATTTCAGTTTACCTCCCACTAAATATTTTTCATTTTTTTCACCTTTACTACTACGCCTCCTACCATTTTCTGAACTTTTGGTGATTGTAATCTGATTGTAATCCCGGCGTCGGCGCCGCCGTCCGAGTTCCCAGTCCACTTCTCCCGAGCCACGACCACCGACAGCCCCTAATCGCTCGCTTAATCGCCCGGTGGCAATTGCCCTCTTTTATACACTACTATTTTTTTCATTTTGCTACAGACCTTTCCCTCCCCCCCAAAAAAAAAAAAAAAAAAAACGATCCCGCGCAAGCAGGTGGTCTTGCAAGTCGCGTTCACTCCAGGACACGACATCTCCAAGCAGCTCTCCTCTCCAAGCAACACACCTCTCCAAGCAGTACTCCTCTCCAAGCTTCAAGTTCCCCTTCACTCTTAGATCACGACCTTTCCCCTACGATCTAAGAGTTCATTAAAAAGAAAAAAAAAAACGAGTGCCTTAGTGTTATTGTGAGTTTCATTTCCCTGGCTTCTCCGAACCAAATCACAAAACACTTTTGAACATAAATTATTTCTAAATACAAGGTTGATGTTACAGATAATTCACTTCTAGACTTACAATAATTCTTGCGAGATCAACCTGGTTAACCTTAGTTGACTAAGAAAATGAAAGGGTAGCGTAAATTGGCCAAAGTTAAACAAATATCTTCGAAGAGGCACGTATGGTATCTCTCCAGCCGACCCGTCGTCCGTTCCTTTACGAAATACATATACACTAGATACTTGGACATATATATTTATCACTGCACTTCAATACATTATATCCCTAGACCATCAGTGGGCAGCTAGCGGCCACACTGCATATCCTGTGGGTTAATTTTTATTATGCCACTCACGTAGCTAACTTTACAGTCTGAGGTTTGGAAATGTACTACGCCAAGCATAGCATACCTCACTTCAGAAATAGAATGTCACCCCTTGTAAGTGTATCTGTGGTGAATGGGGATTCAATTAAATAGACTATGGGGCGATATTTACGGACTCTCCTGCAGGAACCAACAGTAATCTCCCATCACATTTGGATTAAAATTACCTTGATGTCTACTTTCCATAATGGAGACTGCTGGTGGAAGTGTTCACCATGCTCGTCGCTTACAGCACCAAGGTTGGCAGGGAAGAAGTCAAGATGAGAATGTAAAAAGTGCATTTTCAAAGACACTATGACCCACACAGGAGAGAACCCTTCTCAGTGTGACCAATGTGATGCAGCTTTCGTTGTGCAGAATAGTCTTTAAAATCATGTAATGTCCCACACAGGAGAGAAACCTTTCCAGTGTGGTCTATATGCAGTGGCGGCGCCAGGGGGGGGGGGCTTGGGGAGGCTTTAGCCCCCCCAACTGAAATGAGCAAATTTAAAATTTAAAACACTCATTGAAATAATTTTATTAAGTGGAATTTTTAATTGCCAGGGCTAAAGATTTGTCAGCCATCAGTGCTAGCCCTACCATTAACCCCCTCCCCTTCTGAAATGAGGATAATATATGTGTATTATCATATTACTATTAGCCCCCCAAAAAAATTGCTCAGCCCCCCTTAGCCTCCCCAACTAAAAATTCCTGGCGCCGCTGCTGTCTATATGGTGCGGCTTTCACAGAGAAGGGTAGTCCCAAACAGCATGTGATGACTCACAGAGGAAAGAAGCTATTTCAATGTGACATGTATGCAGTAGCTTTCTCAAGGAAAGATCACCTCAAAAAGCATGTGAGCATCCACACAGGGGAGAAGCCTTTCCAGTGTGAGCAATGTGATGCAGCCTTCTCAAGGAAGGATCGTCTCAAAAAGCATGTGAGGACCCATACAAATTCCAGTGTGATCAAGGTGATGCAGCTTTCTCTCTGAAGGATAGTCTTAAGAGCCATGTTATCATCTTGGAGTTCGCTCTGGGAAGGCGATAAGTTGGCGACAAAATTTAAGAAGCTAGTGTCTACCGTCAAAAGAACCGCCGGGTAAATCAGCTTTATTGAGAAATGGGATCCTACGAGCGTTGCACTTATCGTGGATAATTGGGTAAATACAATGTTCTTCGCCGATACCGATGAGAAAGGTCATTAGCCCACAACAAGATGATTAATTAAACCCTAATCTATTTTACTTTTATTCTCCGTTTACAGTGCTGATGCCATGATAAATCACGGTAGAGTTGCAGATATGTAGATCCATTTATGACTTCACCCCGATGCATTGATGTGCAATATTAGACGACAACATTTCCATGACATTGTACGCTTAACAGTGGTTCACATGCAAACATTTAGACTTAAGTAACTTGATCGTAAATACGTGTTTTCAAATTCCCCGGTAATGTTGTCCATTGCTCTTGACTTGACGAATGTAAACATTGGAAGCCACATGTGTTAAACATTCGAATTTGTGTGCGAAGGATGTATATATAAATCTTAAAGTAAGAAGTAGGTACATAGTTGAAATTTAGTGGCTTTGGTGGGATAGATTAATTGCAATGTGTCGTTCAGATGTGAGTGTTTTATAATTGTTTAAAGCACTTTTTATCAGTGCAATTGCCAGCTGATGTGCAGATTCCGTGTTGTGGGGTGTTGCATGAATATAAATATATACCCTGTAGATGTATTGGTTTCAGTAATTATTCAAGACGAAACAAGTCGTTACTTTCCAAATCTAATGTTTTAGTGTTGGTTCATTAAGCGATGTAGATTGTGGCTCTTGGTTTTTTGTATTTTTTAATACATGATCTGGGGTGGAGGCACCATTCACCAGTGGAAACCAAAGATTTTGCCTTCAACGCAAGTGAACATCAATATCAATATGAAGTTACACGTTTTACTACAAACGATGTTATTTTCATTGTACTGTGATTTTAGACAATCCATACATTGTAACTCCATGGTGACACTATTTTGGTCATAATGGATAGCATGGAAATCACCACCAAATGATCTCCATTGTCTTTTATTTACATTAATTTGATGTTTTATTAGAGATTCACCCTGTACAAAAAATAGATAAATAAATAGATAAAAAATAAGATAAAATCATAATATAATACCATCAACTTAACAAACCAAACCAATCATGGGGGAAAGGGGTTACTTAATAATTTAATTAACTTTTAATTTGTTGAGGGGGAACATTATAAATGATACTTTATCCTCTTAACGAGGAGACTGTGTACACAGTCTAACTGTTGCATCCTACAGCATCAGCAAACAACACAACATACACTCTATAAAGGATTTGTGGGAAAACCCAGTTTCGGCTGTGGCCTTCCTTGGGGAGACGGGACTGCTCGGACAGACAGTCTAGGGAACGACAACAACAACAACAATAACAGCATCAGCCCAATGTATACTCTCAGATACATACTAGCATCAACATATTTTTTATTTTTTATTTTTTATTTTTTGCGACATTGCTTCTGACCCAGGGCAGTGGACGGGATGCAGGGATGGCCCGTCATCCAGGAGGTGCTAAGATAGGAAGGAGGGTGGAGGGGAGTGGAATATATGGGAAATGAAATGGGTGGGAGTGATTTCTATGCCTTTTTCTTTTTTGGCTACCCCCTGTGTAAGGGGAAAAAACCTTTGGTACATGTATGTATTTATTTTTTTCATAATTTGTCTTAAGATAAAATGAAGGTATAGCATGAAAAAACTATTCATAGTTGAATATATCTTGCATCTGTGACCACTGTCAGCATAAGACCAGGGAGATATATAGGCTTAAACAAGTTGACAGAATAAAGTGATAAATTTAGTAGGTTCTCCTTTCGTTCACGTTTTTCATGCATATGAAATATATAGGGTTAAATCATTAGAAGTGCATACCTACGCAATATAGCTATTCTAATGTATTATTGGAAATGTGCCTTTGATTTATGTCAAATTACAAAAATGATTGACTGAAATGGAGTGACAGTGAATATTCAGATATAATTGTTTCATTCAAAAGAAGCATCTCCACATGACCAAGCTCTCTTTGATGGTGAAGAAGGGTTAGGAGCCTATGTCATGATGGATGATTTAAAAAAACAAGTAATAGTGTAGGTTAAGTAAAGCATTCCTACAAAGAACCAATTCACCACATACTCATAAGTCAATCATAGTGAGGTTAACTTAGGGTACCCTTCCTTCCCCAAGGACCAATGATGGATGCCTAGTTGGTGGTCCTGTAAGATGGACAGAAGAGATGTTAATTTTCAAAATATGTCAATCCCCCCCCCCCCCTCATCTCCATCAAGAGATGCAGCCCTGCCAAAATAAATGCCATGGTGTTTAACTTGATAGACATGTTGGCAACAGCCAGTTTCATACAGATGCAGTCCTGAAATAATGACAATTTCTTAGAGTGGGCTTGTTATCTCAACTGAAATTATACATTTTACATATGGAGAGATGACAACCAGAAGCTGTTTCCCTCCTCCTCCTCCTACTACTACTACTTTCATTCAGTGGCATGAAAACTGTCCCACACTAATACAACAAAAAAACCCATTAATTACCAATACTGGTGATGTAATAGGAAGCATGCTGGTCTCATATTTAAGTTAGGTTAGGTTGGAATCCTGCATTTTTCTCAGATTCCAATCAGTGACTGTTACCTTTCCCAACAGTCCAAGCACATAGGGCAAAGGTAACTGCTTCAGCCACAGCTATGTGCCTCCTGGTGTAGGCTCCTCATTTTCTTCACCTCCAAGTTAATTTAGCCAAAGTTAACTAAACCTGGTTTAATATGCCAAGGAGTAGTGTAAAGTGGGATGGATATTTACTTAGTTTACTAAGTGAAGTTCTGAGGTCGATCCTCACAGCCATAGTGGACTACCGCTGCTGCCAGTCCTGTTGTCCCTCCCCGTGAAGGTCAGTTGGTCTGGTATTGAGTTTGGAGAAAACCTACTGATGGCGGTGTAGCCTGGCACTGGAGGCTCGTCTGGCACCTTCCGCAGAAACCTGTCCAGTGCATGTTTGAAGCTGTCCACTGAGCATTTGGTTTTCTCTCTCACCTCTTTTGGGAGGGCGTTGAAGATTTTTGGACCCTCATGGCTTAGGCTGGTTGCCAGTAGGGTCTTAAACCTTTCCGAGGCTCTTGATGGGAGAGTTTGTCTCTCACACTTATCCCCATGCCTTACACTGTGGTATGGCTTGATTGTTGAGGGTGTGGGGTCTGGAACAAGTCCCTCTAGGATTTTCCATGTGTAAATGGCCCTGTATCTTTCTCTCCTCCTTTGTTGAGAGTATAGACCTAGTGCTCCCAGGCGATCCCAATAGTTGAGATCTTGCATCCCTTTGATATGCCCGGTGTTGTTCCTTCGGACAGCTTCAAGCATCTGGATGTCTCCGCGTTTGTGTGGCGACCAGAGTTGGCTACAATAGTCCAGGATCGGTTGAATAAGCACCTTCCAGAGGGTAAGCATCACTTGAACCTCTCTTGAGGAGCAAGTCCTTAGGACCCAGCTGACCATCCCTTGTGCTCTTTTCACTGACTGCATGATGTGGTGCTGGAAAGTGGCATCATCACTTAAGTAAATGCCCAGGCTTTTTACATGGGCTTTGGGTGTGATTTTCATACCTCTTTCAGTGTGCAGTTCAGTGTTTTCTTTAATGCCTTGGTTTGTGCCATATCTCAAGACCTCAAACTTCTCTTTGTTGAATTGCATGTTGCTGTTGTTGGTCCATGCATAAACTGAGTTGAGATCGTCTTGTAGATGTTGCACGTCCCCACTTTCCCGCACTGCACGGCTGATGTGGTTATCATCAGCAAAAGACGGGAGGGTTGAGTCCACACTCCTATTTATGTCATATGGATTAAGAATAGGAGGGGGCCGAGTACAGATCCTTGTGCTACTCTGCTTATTACCTTGGATTCGATGGACTTCACACCATCAACTGCGTCTGTTTGTGTACGGTCTGTCAGAAAGTTGTGAAGCCAGACTCATAGTTTCCCTGAGATTCCTAGATCCCTAGCCTTGTGGAGGAGGACACCGTGGTCCACCTTGTCGAAGGCTTTGGCAAAGTCTAGGAATACTATGTCAACATTTCTCCCCTCCGGCAGGTTCCGTAGTAGCCATGTTGATTCTCTTTAATGAGTTTATTCACTTCAAGGTGTGTGAACAGCTTGTCCCTTACGCATTTCTCAATTACATTGACAATGTGGGACGTGAGGGCAACAGGTCGATAGTTCTTTGGCAAGGTCCAATCTCCTCCTTTGTATATTGGGCTTATGATGGCTTGTTTTAGTAGTGCCGGATCTCTCCTTTGTCTAGGGAGGCTAGCCACAACATATGGATTGGGACTGCCAAGACCTTGCTGCATTTTAGGAGTAGGATTGCCAGAACGCCGTCTGGTCCAACGGCCGAGTTAATCTTGAGCTCCTTTATTGCCTTTTTGATGTCCCCTACTGTCACTTGAATGTCTGTAAGCTG
The DNA here is from genome assembly GCF_046742065.1 of Oratosquilla oratoria. NCBI lineage: Eukaryota > Metazoa > Arthropoda > Malacostraca > Stomatopoda > Squillidae > Oratosquilla > Oratosquilla oratoria. Next base: position 5,228,407 of record NC_134800.1, on the reverse strand, counting down.
GTTCAGGTTCGTAGTCACCTGGTTGAAAGAGGTTGTGGGATTGAGGATTTCCATCTGTGTCTTTGGTATGCTGAACACACTGTTGTATTGGTGTGCCAGCATCTGGCAGGTTTCCTGTGGGTCATCTGTTATGGTTCCTTGTTCTGTCACTAGGAGCCCAGTCTGTGACTTGGTTTTGAGGAATTTCTTACAGTAGCTGTAGAAGAATTTCGGATTATGCCTTATGTTTTCTATAGCTTGGTATTCCTCCGTTCTTCTCTGCTCCTCGTGTGAGTGTTTGATTTTCTGCTCTATGTCCTCTATTTTTGAGTAGATTGAGAGCCTTTAGGTCTCATCACTACTTTTAATGAGTTTTAGGTTGAGGTTGGAACGCTTTTGCTTGAGGATTTTCCTGTCATGCTGGATGGAGTACCTGTGATCCTTTTTGTTGCTTTTTCATGGCACATAGGCAGTACACACCTCCAGCAAAATCCTCAATAGTGTGTTGAGAGTGGTGTTGGGGTCAGTTTCCTGCAGTGCCAGCTTCCAGTCAATCTTCCTGAGGTCCTGTTGTAACTGTTCCCAGCCTACCTTTTGACTGAAGAAGTTGAAGCTAGCGAAGGATGTCATGTCCGGAGGAGTCAGGGATTCCTGCGGTGTCTTACTCTTGATGTAAGTTGTGTTGATATGGATTATATTGTGGTCAGAGAAGATTGTTCTCTCTGACCTGCAATTACTAACCGACTCTTCATTATTGGTAAAAAAAGAGGTCCAGTATGTTGTTCCTTTTAGTCAGCTCCATTATATGCTGGTTTAGGAACAGTTTGTCAGCGGTCTCTAGAAGGAGTTTGGCTTGGGCTTGGTCTTCTAGAGTGCCCCCACAGGTTCTGCCATCGGGCCAGTATATAAAGGGGAAGTTGAAGTCACCACACATGATGATATCTGTCATGGCATGTGGGGTGGTCTCCAGCACTTTATTCAGTTTTTCCAAAGCTTTCGAGAAGCTTTCAAGATTACACTGAGGTGGGTGGTAGCAGTTTACAGTGATTAGATTTATGTTAGTGATGTGTAAGGCTAAGAGTTCTATCACCCCGTTTGAGTGGGATAATAGTGTCTTGGTGTGGGCGGCTAGATCATGCCTGAGGTAGACCATTGCACCACCATGGCTTCTTCCTTCTCTGTCAGCTCTAAATGGGGTGTAGTTGGTTATTCCTATCTTAGAGTCTTTTATGTCGGTAGCCAGGTGAGTCTCTGTTAGGGCAATGAACATTGGGTCCTCTTCTAGCATTAGTTCCTTATGGAAGGAGACTTTGCTTCTGTTGCTTTTAGGGTAGAGGCCCTGTATGTTACCCATTAGGATGGACTCTAGTTGATGTGAACAATGGGTGCCCAGGGGAATGCCTGATGGACCTGAAGTGGTGGCCAGTTCCTGTGACTTCCTTGCATCAGGGAGGATAGTATTAAGCCCTGGGACTCCACAGCTTTGGTCAGTGTGTTCATGGTGGTCTGTAGACCTGTCACTATCTCTAAAAAAGGTGAGCTAACGTTTGTGTGTGTGTTCGATGGGGAGCCTGTGGGTGTCCCTGGTGCTGCCTTGTGTCTGGTATTTCCTGGTTTGCTCCCTAGGTTACCAGGTTTTTTGTTGTTGTTGATGTTTGATTGTGCGACCTGGGTTTTGGCGTCATTTGGTTTCCACGTCTTTTGACATGCATGAATTTGCAAGACTTGACTCTGCATATGCTGTGCCTTACAGAATTCTTACACATGAGTGGGTGGAACTGAGGGCATTTATCCCTTCCTAATTTGCAACCACGATCATCCCAAGTACCATGCATCAAAAGCTTGTGGCATGGTTTGGGGTGTCTATAGTTGCATTCCTTGCCCGAGTTGCCATGTCTGCATCGGCCCTTCTTATAGTACCTGCAGATGGGGGTTTCCTTGCCCTGGTCCTTGAGCCTAGCCCCGTTCTGAGGGGGGTTGGCTGGGCTTAGACTTATAGGTGGGTTTGGGTGGGGGCAGAGGCTTGTTTTGTCTTGGCATCCGAAACCTTAGCCTTGGGAATTGTCCCAGTAGGGTGAGGTACTTTCGTTGCTTTGTTTTGGACAGGGTTATGAGTCTCCCCTGTCTCAATGGCGACCCCCACTGTGTCTGTGGGGTCAAGGGCCTTAGCCTTGGGAATTGTCCCTGTGAGGTGAGGCTCTTTAACTGAGTTGGTGTGATCAGAGTTACTAGTTATTTGCCCTTTCTCTGTAGTCTTGGGCCTAGTCCCTGTGGGGTGGTTTGGGGTTTGGTCAGTTGATATGTGTTGTTGTGTGGTGTGCCGTGGTTGTTGGGATGTTGTGGTGTCCTTTTGGGTCAGTGAGTCCTCGTTATCTACCCTTGTTTGTGTTGGTGGGAGTGGGTTCGATGTTATAAGTTATCCGATAGTTATAAGTTATCTGATAGTAATTAGCACATTTTTATTTATGTATTTATTTATTTTTTAGTAATAGATAATTGGAAATGGATAGTAATAGTATTTTTGAATTTCTAGAATAATCAAATTCATGCACCATTGAATATTTGATTTCAGGACTTTTTATTTATTCATCTGTTGCTGTTGTTTTCCTCTTTTTCCTTCAAGTATATTATTTTCATTAGAAACTTTATCTGAAAAAATATGTATAGTTTTTTTGAAGTTGTAAAGTCATGTTCATAATTAGCATAATAATTTGATTTTGGGATTGGAAATTTCTCCCAGCTAGATGATATATATTGTCAGGTGTCAACTTTATTTCAGGTAACAGAAATAAGAATTCAATGAAATTTGCTCTTTTTGAAGAATGGCAGTGAGTGGAGTATCAAGTGTGGCAGATGAACTCCCACAGCAATGCAGTTACTTGAATTTTGGTGCTGCAAGAATTCAAGAAATTCAGGCCCTTACCAGAAAACTAGGTACGTTCTCTGATGAAGGTAGACACTTCTTTAGTGACAGTCAAAGGGCTGGTTATGTGAGTTTTGATCAGAGAATTTATGAATTAGTAATGCAGAGTAATATTTTTTTTCTTTTTCATGTAGCATATCTTTCATATACTAGTTGATACCTTTATTCCTATAGTATTTAGGGAGCTACATTTACTTTTAACAGGGTGATCATTTACCTAAATTTTTTTGTTTGTGTTATTTATTATTCAGCCTCTTTCTAAAGGGGATTATCAAGATTTTAGTTTTTTGTTAGTTCTTGATATCAATATAGAATGTTTTCTGTTATATTCATCGTAGAGTCATAGTCATATGTAGGTATTTTCTTGTTATTTGGAACCGTTTCTTCTTAATCACCTTCATTTTTACCATCTTAGCTGCAGTTTGCCAACATTTGTATTGAAAAGTTGATTTATTTTATTCTATTTTATTTGTTTATTCATTTACTTTTGGGATGGATGGATGGATGGATGGGCTGAAGTGGGTGTTAAGTGGGGAATGTCTGTTGAGCAAGGAAGTGAGAAGGTAGGAGATAGAGATGAGTGGAGAGTGGCTGTGTATAGATGATACTGTAATGCAAGGAAGGGGAGGCTGGGGGGAGTAGAGGGTGTATATGTGTGAATGATATTTTGATGTAGCATAAAGGGATTCCCCCCACCCCACCCCCCATATTCTCTTATTCTTCATGATGGAATGGAGAGGGGGGTCACTAATTAAGTGAAGTGGCTTTGCTGTGGATGTACTGTCTTGCTACATTGCTTCTGACCCAGGGCAATGGGCAAGATGCAGGGATGACCTGTCATCCATGAGGAGCTAAGATGGGAAGGGGGGGGAAGGGTGGTGGAATGGGTGGGAGTAGGTACGTGCCATTAACTTAGCTACCTCCCTTACAAGGGGGAAAATACTCTTGGTATATAGATTTATTTATTTATTTTTGATGAAGCGTCAGTACTTGGAGGCCCACATATTATATAATGTCTCACAACACAAGCTGTCTCCATGTTGCTCTTAGGTGAGGGTCTTGGAACAAGAGATTACTGTAACCTGCTCACCCTCTTGTAACTGTGAGTACTAAATTAAGGATTTTGTGGTGCTTTGTTTTTAATCAAAACTTACTTTGTATGCAGCTGAATGTGAGCATGGTGCCCGAGCATATCAAAATCTTCCACGACACATGCAGAGAAGAGCAGTGTCCTCCAATCCAAATCGACTGCCAGTTTACTTAAGAGAGAAACATAAAAGAGAGGTGAGGAAAGGGAAGGAAATGTATACAAGGTCACAGAAAGTGGGGGCAAGGTTCCTTGTGCAAGTTTCAGTAGCTCTTGATTGTAACTGCACAGCCATCGTCTAGGATATTATTTCACTAAATTAAACAAGTCTATAACTAGTCTGTTTTTAATTGGATTTCAATTACATGATAGTAGGCATTTAATTACATTTTTCAATGAAAATATTGTATAGATCTCTGTTATAGGATGCATCAGTGTAAACTCTCACATGATTTCTTCATAATGATACTCAAATACTACTTCATGTTTGGCCAATTTTATGTTTACAATCAGGCAGACTAAACAGATAGTCATTTCCAGCTGTTTTAAGGTGATAACTGCCCCTATTTTTCTTATAAAATTATAAGCTCCTTATACAATTGCATATTTTGGTTTTTTACTATGGATGGTTAGGGTACATGGACAGAATGAATGAAGAAAGATTAGCAAAAAGAGTGTGGAAAGCAGAGGTGGATGGAGTGAACTTGAGTGAACAACCAAAAATCAGATGGATGGATGGGGTGAAGGGGGCTTTGAGTAAAAGGGGAGTGTCTGTTGAGCAGGGAAGGGAGAAGACAAGAGATAGGTGTGAGTGGAGAATGGTTGTGAATGGAACATAAATTGATGCAACCCAAGTGTATTTATCCTCCTCATCCCCCCCCCCTTTTTTCGGATGAGGGGATGGGGGAGGAAGAACTGCTGTGTAAATTAAATGACTGGCACTACTGTGGATGTGGTGTGTCTTGTTGCCACTGCTTCTGACCTGGGCAGGGGACAAAAGTGACTCTTCATCCACAAGGAACTAACATAAAAGGAAAATGGGTAATGGATGGGAGTAGGTAGGGGGAAGAAGCCAATTGATATATAAATTGGTAGATGAGACCAAAAGAAATAATTTTATCTTTATATTGATTATTCTTGTATCAATAGATTGGAAGTAATATTAAGAAATGGAAACGCCCCAGCCGTAAACACAGAAGGCGGCCATCAAATCTGCTGCAAGAGTATAACAGACGGCAACATAAACATGTCTGGTTGGAAACCCATATCTGGCATGCCAAGCGATTCCATATAAAAGAGAAGTGGGGATATAAAGTTCCCCAGTCATCGACCAATAAAGGACATAGGGCAGCAATCAGGGCAGCAACCAAACGATGTCTTCTTCAGGTTGGTGCTACAATTGTGATGTTAATTCTTAACTTTTGTTTTTATTTCTTTTTAGTTTTAACATTCAGAGTGAATATTATATAAAAACATTTATATATACAGGATGCACCAAAACCACATCAGTAAGATATCTATATTCAGGAACAAAAATCCTCCCAATACATATGTATACCAAGGGTTTTTCCCCCCTTACAAGGGAGGTAGCCAGTGTCAAATGCATAATTCCACTTCCACTCTTCTTCTTTCTTTTTTAACATTTCAGGATATATCATACAGCTGTTGTGTAGAGGTTGAGGGTCCAGAGGGTGTTCTTGTAGAGCACTTTTCCAAAGTTGTATCGCCACATGATCTTGCTGCTCTCATATGTCCAGATGTCAAATCTGGGAAGCATTGGGTTAAATTAACATTATACAATGTAGGACAGTAGGTACTTCACATTTGTGCTATGGTTGTTATACATGTACCAAAAATGCCCTTTCCCTCTTTTGATAAGAGGAGTCATTGTCATAGAAATTATATTTATTTTATATAGTAAATATTCTCCTTCTTGATCTTATTCCAGGCATCCCTACGGTGCATTAGGATGTGTGGATGTCATTTGGGCTCCAGTCTGTGCAGATGGAGCAAGAACCTTATGGCTTTGGTCCCACCCTTCTGCCTATAATGACATCAAGAATTTCCTCATGGAACTCTTCCAGATGGAGAGGAGTTCCTCAGAGCAAGAAGAAGAGACTGAAAATATAACCAAAGAAGTCAGAGAAAGTTGTGAAGCAGCAGCTGTCACTGAGGACTTTGAAGGCCATGAAAAGAGTGAAGGCAACTCAGGGACAAGTGTAAGTAAGGACAGTGGCAAAGGAGATTTAACAAGAATAAAATTAGCTTTGAAGGATATTCCCAGTGAAAGAATCAGGTGTTATTCTGATAAGGAATCTATTGTGAAAATCCGTCTGCTGAAGGATACCCTGAACAGGTTCTCCTTGACAGGACCTGGTTCTTACTCAGTGATGTCATCTGCATTTAGACTAGCTACTCTGGAATTTATGAAGGGTGGTGATCTGGAAGATGTTCCTTACAACTGGTGGCAAAATTATTATGCACATGAAGATGCATGTCAAGCTTACAGATCCCAAGAGGCAGCATGGAAGAAGTTTGTTTCCTGTCCACCTCCTCCTAAAGTTATCCTCCCCCTTACGCTGAGGGACCCACGACTTACTTTGGCGAAGAAGAAGGGGCCTCCCCAAGACTTACCACTTCCAAGTATGTAAAGTTAAAAAGTATTATTTTCTTGTGAAAAGAGGTTATTTCCATAGGAATTTGTAGTCGTAAAATAAGCACTCATGGATCAACCAATCTGTCAGTGAATTCATTGTCCTAGTTCTCTTTTGAAGGAGACTTCTGGAACTTATGGTACATATGAAACAGACTTATGCTTATTATTATCATTGGGTATTGGAAAGGGTACAGGGTGGATGGAATCTTTACCTTTTTGCCTTCCTCCCCCACACACACAATTTTTTTTATTCTATTTATTAATTTTATTTCTTTATTTATTAATTTTCATTATGTGTTTGAGGGGACAGAGAGGGGGGTGTCGCCAATTTAATGAAGTGGCCTTGCTGTGGATGTGCTATGTCTTGTGACACTGCTTCTGACCCAGGGCATTGGACAGGATGCAGGAATGACCCGTCATCTAGGAGCTGCTAAGATAAGAGGAAGGGAAGAGGGTGGAGGGGAGTGGAGTGTGATAGGGATGGAATGGGTGAGAGTGGTTTTTATGCCTTTGTTTTTTGGCTACCTCCCTTGTAATGCAGAAAAAAGGTCTTTGGTATATGTATGTATGTGATTGACTTGACTTCTTTAAAGAATTGACCCTTCAGGGCTACAGAGAGTAGGATGCCTGGACCTATCCTCTGTCCCATTATAGTTGCCTTTTACAACCCAAGTGGGAATACACTGTGGCAGTATTCTTTCTCCCTTGCCACAGGTATAGGTGAAAATGGAAATATATATAAATATTCAGAGAAGTTGTAGAGGGTAGTATTAAGAGTGGGAGGGAGGGACAACATAATGGAGGAACAATCATAGTACAGCAAAGTAGCATCATTTCTCTATGAGCAGATATTTCCTTTAACACAGACAAAATTATGTGTAGATCTGGTCTGTAGGGGCACCCCATATAGATCCTAAAGTATCAGCTGTATGCTGCTGAGCAGATATTTACCTCACAATAACATGCAGCCAGTACCCCAAATGGAGTATTGTGTGTGTTTGCTGTGTCTTAATGCATTGCTTCTGACCCAGGATGATGAGTAAGTTACAGGGATGACCCATCATCCAGGAGAAGCCAAGAAAAGAGGGAGGGATGGTGAACGGGAGTGGAATGGGTGGGGATGAAATGGGTAGGAGTGTAATTATGCTTTTTGACTTTAGCTGCCTCCCTTGTAAGGGGTAAAAAGCTCTTGGTATATGTATTATGAGATTATTATATTATTATTATTATTACATTATATAATAGGATGTGCTGTGCCTTGCTACATTGCTTCTGACCCAGGGCAGTGGGCGGGATGCAGGGATGACCCATCATCCATGAGGAGCTAAGATGAGAGGGAGGAATGGGTGGGAGTGAGTATGTGCCTTTTGACTTGGCTAGCACTATATGGGGCAGAAACGTGGAACATAAGAGAGGAAGAGTTTAAATGTGTTTGAGATGAAATGCCTGAGAAATATGGTAGGGGTTACTAGGCTGGATAGAGTAAGAAACAAGGAGGTGAGGAGGAGAGTGGGGCTGAAAAGTGAGTTGGGAGATAGGGTTGATGAAAGAGTATTGGGATGGTTTGGACACATAGAAAGAATGAGTGAAGAAAGATTAGTAAAAGAGGTGTGGAAGACAGGTGGTGGGAGTGAACATGAAGGGGCAACCAAGGATGAGATGGATGGATGGATGGAGTAAAAGGGGCATTGGGAAAGAGGGGAATGTCTGTTGAGGAAGGAAGGGAGAAGACAGGAGATAGGAGAGAGTGGTTGTGTATGGATGATGCTGTGATGCATGAGGTGGAATAGGTGGGGGCAAGGGACTATGTATATACCTAGTTGTATTATTCGGGAAGGGGAGCTATGCTTGTGGTGACCCATTTTTGTATCTCACAAGATCAAGTTTGTTCTTAAATTCTTGTAATGTGTTTGCACACACTATTTCTTCATCCAATTTGTTCCATATATCCATCACTCTGTGTGGGAAGCTGTTCTTTTTCAGGTTGCTTCTGTAGTTATCCTTCTTGAGTTTCATTGCATGTCCTCTTGTTTTTCCTCTGTCCCACTTTAATAAGTCCTCTCTATCAAGGCATTGTTTTCCTTTCATAATTCTGTAGATGGTTAGTAGGTCCCCTCATTCTCTTCTTTGTTTCAGGGTTGGCAATTCTAGTTCAACCAGCCTTTGTTCATATGTCAGGTTTGCAAGTGTTGGGACCAGCTTTGTCGTTGCTCTTTGTATTCTTTCTACATACATACATATACCAAAAGCTTTTTCCCCCTTACACGGGGGGTAGCCAAAAAGAAAAAGTCATAGAAAATACTCCCACCCATTTCATTTCCAATATATTCCACTCCCCACCACCCTCCTCCCTTCCTCCTATCTTGGCACCTCCTAACTTTCTTATATTCTTTTTTGTACTGGGTGACCATATCTGCGATGCATATTAAAATTTTGGCCTTATCAGTGTTTGTAATGTTTTCTTGATCATTTCCATATCCAGGTATTTAAAAGCCACCTTTATTGATCTCAACAAATTGTATGTTTCTCTGACTATTTTATTTATATGTTTATCTGGCGATGTCTTTGGTGATGATTACTCCTAGGTCCCTTTCAGAATTTACTTTCTTTACTTCTTTTCCATCAATTTTTTACATACATACATACATATACCAAGGCTTTTTCCCCCTTTCAAGGGAGGTAGCCAAAAAGGGAAAGGCATAAAAACACTCCCACCCATTTCATCCCTAAATACACTCCACACCCCTCCCACCCTCCCTCTCATCTGAGCACCTCCTGGATGACGGGTCATCCCTGCACCTTGCCCACCGCCCTGCTTTTTCCAAATTCAATTATACTGCACTTCTTGATGTTGAATTCAACCTCCCATCTCTTGCTCCACTCTGAGACTTTGTTCAGATCCCTCTGCAATGAGTCACAGTCTATTTCCGTGTTTATTCTCTTTAATTAATATGCGTCATCTGCAAAGCAGTTCATGATATTTTGATGCAGCCTGAAGGGATTTCTTCCTGTCTTTTCTTTTTCTACATGAGGGGATGGAGAGGGGGGCTCTCCAGTTAAATGAAGTGGCCATGCTGTGGATGTGCTGTGTCTTGTTACATGGCTTCTGACCCAAGGCAATGGGCAAGAAGCAGGGATGATCCGCCATCCAGAAAGAGCTAAGAAAAGAGGGAGGGAGGGGTGGTGAATGGGAGTGGAGTATGTGGAGATGAAATAAGTGTATAAGTAGATTATGCCTTTGACTTTGGTTACCTCCCTTGTAAGGGGGGAAAAGCCCTTGGTATATGTATGTACCTTCCTGGTATGTAGATAGAGAGATTTATATTATTTTTTCTTTAACACAAGTCTGCATCTAACTGCTGGACATACTGTAGTGTTTAATTCATACATATATTTACAGATATGGAAGAATTTTTACCTAAATGTGATTGGGAGACCAAGAGTCCTATTTGGAACCCAAAGTTGCGGGACATCATGACACTTACCAAGAAATCAGACCAGGAACTGAATGCACAAAGGTCTGAAAATCTAGTACCTGGAGGTTCGATCAGTGAGTCACCGGATGAGTGTCGGGTTGCTGTTTTACTTTTAGCTAAAAGTTCTGGGCATCCACGAGGCTTAGGTAAGATCTGTCATAATTTTCTTATTGATATTTCTGCAACCATTTTGATGGATGGGGTGAAGGGGGCTTTGGGGAAGAGGGGAATGTCTGTTGAGGAAGGACGGAAGAGGACAGAAGACAGGGGTGAATGGAGAATGGTTGTATATGGATGATGTTGTGATGCATGAGGTGGAATGGGCGGGGGGATGGGGGGTGAGGTAGTATGTGTGAGCAAAATTTGACGCAGCCTGAAGGGATTTCTCCCTGTCTTCTCCTTTTATGCATGGGGGGAGCGGAGAGGGGGGGTCGCCGATTTAATGAAGCGGCCTTGCTGTGGATGTGCTGTGTCTTGCAACACTGCTTCTGACCCAGGGCAGTGGACAAGGTGCAGGGATGACCCGTCATCTAGGGTGGTGCTAAGATAAGAGGGAGGGTAGAGGGGTGTGGAGTGTATTCAGGGATGGAATGGGTGGGAATGATTTTATGCCTTTTCCTTTTTGGCTACCTCCTTTGTAAGGGGGAAAAAGCCTTGGTATATGTATGTATATGTATGTATATGTAACCGTGTAGTTAATGAATGGAATAAACTAACTGCACAGGTAGTGCAATGTAGTTCAGTTCAAAGCTTTAAGAATCATTTAGATAAATACCTAAGTAAGATGCTGTAATGATTATAATTTATGTTATATTATTTGTTTTTGTTTTGTTATAATTTGTCTGTCTGATTTTCATTTATTATTAGTTATATGTCAATTTATAATCATTTACTATTTACCTGTTCGTTTGTTATTCAACTATACCTATGCATTTATTTATGTATTTTATTTGTTATTTTTACATTATTATAGTTTTAATTTATTATTAATATGATATATATATATGTGTATATGTATATATATATATATATATATGTTTTTTTTTGTTTTTGTTTTTTCATCCGACCTAGATATGGATCAAAAGGTCTCCTGTCGGCATGCTCCGACTTTGTAATCCTTTGTATTTTTCTGCCTGCCATTACCAGTATGCAGGTCAGAAAACAAGTTAAAAAGAAAAGAGTCCACCTAAGTAGAGATTGCTGCAGCCATCATACATCACTTATAACATACCAAGTCAAGTTAGAAAACCCAATAAACAACACATGTCCACACTGCAGACTTCCATACACATGAGTAAACATATACAGCAATCGTTCCCAACCTTTTCTGGCCTGAGGCACCCTTGCCAAGCCTTTCAGAAGTCCCCGGCACCCTTATTAGAAAATCTAAATTCTAGTTTCTCAGTATTTTGTTGATTCAACATCATTGTAACAAAATTTTGTCCCTGGATAATATGAAAATACTCATCTTTACACTGATGCTGCTTTAATGAACAAAAATGGTTACTGAAGAGAGATAGTCGGTAATACAAAAATTATTTTTGCCCTGAATTTTGGCGGCACCCTCAGTTGATCTCACGGCACTCTTTGGTGCCGCGGCACACCGGTTGGGAACCACTGATATACATTAATCTCTCCCATGTGGTGCACTTGTGGCATAATCAGAAGTATGTTGATCTTGCATTTGCTTAGTTGTGAGTTTGAATCCTGCATTTCTGTCTGATTCCCAGCCGTGACTGTTACCTGTCCTAACTGTGCAAGCACATAGGGCAAAGGTTATGGCTTTGGCCATAGCTCAGTGCCTCATGGTGTCCTCACCTTCCTCTCATGTCCAAGCCTCACAGACAACCAAACAGGCCCCAAGAACCCACTCACTTCATTCACTCAAGAAATTACAAAAAATAATAATAATAAATAAAATAAATAAATAAATAAAAATAAAATAAAAAAGAAGAAGAAGAAATAATCCCTCTGGGCCATGTCATTTCCTCATCCATTCTCAATCACTCTCCATTCACACTGATCTCTTGCCCTCCTCCTTCCCTGCTCAACAGACATTCGTTATGCATCCAACTCCCCTTTCACACCATCCATTCATCACATTTTAGTCTTCCCCTCAATGTTATACCATCTAATTGCATCTTTCATGCTTTTTTTTTTTTTCCCCTAGATGTGTCCCTTTATTTTGTTTATTATTTACTTCATTTTTCTCTCTGTTTCAGGAAGTGGCTGGGACATTATCTTCCCTGCAGGATGGAGTATGGCACTGTGGATTTCACTTATTTACTCAGGGGCTGTTGTCTGTGGGGAAGTGGAGGAAAACAATTTACACTTGGAGGTTATGTCTCCTTACCCGTCCCACCTGTTCCCAGACACGCAAGCTGGTGAGAGACACTCGCTGCTTCTGGCAGAAGAAAGACGCCGGTACCACTTTGCGAGACCTCCCTCCAACAGACTTAATTTCCTGAAACTTGGAGCTCAATATCCTTTCTTTTGTCCCTGGCAAAAGTTGATGGAGGCTTGGCATTTAGCAGTAAAGGACTTTTATGTGGTCCGGGATCCAGAATTGTTAGCTTATTTTGCAAGGAAATGCGGTAAGGAAAGTTGCATGATTTTGAAGAAAAGCAGAAAGGACAAGGAGCCAGATGACACAGAGGTGTTATCGAACAGAAGTGTGAAAAGGAAATTGGATGAGTCTGACCAGTCAGGCAAGGAAACTAACAAAGGAGCTGATGTTGATGGTAATGGTGATGAATCGGATAGAATACCTGTGGAAGATGGTGTTGAAAGTCAACCAGAAATTTGTTTATCTCAAGGAAAGCCATCCCTTCGGTTAAAGGAAATAGCCATGAGTATTCTTGTACCTGTAAAGATTGTATTAATGGGAAAAGGAACATTGGAACCATGTGCCATGATTTGTGTACCAAAGCCAGAGGATTGGAAATACACAAATGACTCACTGAAGAGGAAGTCCAGTTTGGAAGAAATTATAAAACTAAAGAAACAGAAATGCACTGATGAAGGAAGTGACTTACCGAAGAAGCCCTGCTTGAAGCAAGTGCCAGAACCAGAGGACATGGAATATACTAGTGAAATAAGTGATTTACTGAGGAGGAAGCCCAGTTTGAAACAAATGGGACCAGTGGAATTGCCTTTTGAAGATAAGAAGGAGGAAAGAAGAAAAAGTGCTAAGGGGGAGCACAAGAAAATAAAAGTAAGATGTGGAATGGGAAGAACTTTTAATTGAATTGCATTTACATTTCCTCCTCTCCCCCCTCCCCTTTCCTCACCCAGTGACTGATCCCTTGCCTCACTAACAGGAACTTAATGATCAAAGGATTCAGAGGTCCATGTGACCTTGTTTTTCGGCCACTGAACCAATTAATTTTGGTGGACCATTTTTAACCTATAACTCTCAAGTTGTCTTTTTCCTTTCACATGGTGAATGTCTTCTTTTATGTTCAATTCAACTTGGGATGTGACTTTGGGCCAGCTCACACGCTCATTTTATCTACTTCGTCTTTCTATACTCACAGTATGACTGCATTTAGGCTACCACCCAGCACTGAAACAGTGCTGACACAGAATTGGCATGACCACAGACAGGCCTGTAACCGGAACTTATGACTTTGGGGGGCTTCCTACATATTTGGAGGAGCTGAGTGTAATAAAAATGTCTAATCTTGTATAGCACTTACAAAAACAGCAGTGTTGTGACACCTCTGCTGAACCATCAAACACATACATACATATACATGTACCAAGGCTTTTTCCCCCTTACAAGGGAGGTAGCCAAAAAGGAAAAGGCATAAAATCATTCCCACCCATTCCATCAAACACATACATACATATACATATACCAAGGCTTTTTCCCCCTTACAAGGGAGGTAGCCAAAAAGGAAAAGGCATAAAATCATTCCCACCCATTCCATCCCTGAATACACTCCACACCCCTCCACCCCTCCTCCATCAAACACAAACTGACTATAATCTCAGTCAGGGCCAATATTGCAATGGACATCATGTACAGGTCATCCAGTCCAAGCGTGTGCAGATGGCGCCAAGTTACAAGATGACAAATTAAGGACATATGTTTGCAGCAAAGAATATTCTCAAAACCCATTAGTTTGCACCAAACTGCAAATTAACTTGCAGTCTCATTCTGACAAGTTACATGAAAAATGACTGAAAAATACAAATGTATGAGCTTGAGAGTTTGGGAGGACTAATGAAATTTAATTGGGGTGGGGGGAGGCTGACACACGCACACAAACACCCTACCCCCCCTTGGCTATGGGCCTGATCATAGATTCAAATTGACCCTGATGCAGTTGCCACACAGAGGACACTGAACTCTTCATCCTTTACTGCTCTGTTTTCACTCTATCCAGACGGCAGCACACTATATCTTTCTGAAATGACTTGTGGACTAAACTGTAGGCTGTTGCCTATTACCTGGGGGCAGGGGAGATAGTTATAGGTTTTCTGAAAGAGTGACCTGTGGGAAGGGATTGGTTGGTTGACATTCTCTGTGATAGTTTTTCCTCATTCATTGTTATTACCTCAAATTTTACTGGCTGGAAAATCATAGCCCCACACTGGCCAACAACAATCCTTGGACCTCCTATAGATCTTTCTGGTGGGTGGGGACAGATATATATGTATCATTGTGGTATGGTATCTATGCCCATAGCTTATTATATTAGTAAGCTAGGAGCCATCGCCAATTGTCATCTTTCCTTGAGTGAAAAGCAGGAGGAAATGTAGTTCAAATTGGTAAAGAAAGATCTTGGGTCTAGTCCAGACACTGAGTGCTCCTCAGGGCTGCTCCTGCCGGTGAAGGTGAACGTGTTATGGGTGTTGAAGTTGCAGGGAGATGATTCTCTCTAATGTCAAGACCACCATTCGCAGGTACCCATCCTCAGGGAGACGGGACTGCTCGGCCAGACAGTCTAGGGAACAACAACAACCTATCATCAGTCCCTCCTCGTTCATTTTTTCTTCATGTTGGCCATCTCAGCACTGTTCTGCTCTGCCCAACAGCTTTCTGTCCATCCCTGTTTTCTGCCCCACTTCATTTCTCACTCTGTCCATTCTTGTAACACTTGTAGCTGTCTGTAGAATTTGTGTATGATTAATGCCTAGCCACCATGTTTTGTGATTAGTGGCTAGTGAGATAAAATCAGTTCTTTATTATTGCCTTTGATGGTTTTCTTGCGTCTTTTTTATTTTTATTTATTTTATATTATTTTAGAATGTGATAAAAAAGATGCGTCAGAAAGCTATTAAGGAAGTGAATAAAAGGAAAGAAGATTCGGATGCTGAAGAAAATGGAGAGCCTTTGACAGTGGAAGAAGCATACAAGAATATCAAGGAAAAAAATAAAGTGAGTACTTATCAAGATATAGCTATTTTCTTTTTTTTTTTTTTTTTTTTTTTTTTTTTTTTTTTTTTTTTTTTTTTTTTTTTTTTTTTTTTTTTTTTTTTTTTTTTTCTTTTTTTTTTCGCATGTATCCTCATGACCTCTACTACACTTCTCAAATGTGTTTAGATTTTTCCTTTTTGCCTCCCACAAATTCTGTCTTTGCTACATACAATGCCATGGGCACAATCACTCCTCTATGTTGATCCCCAAGTACCTGAAAGTTATGAGAAATAGGTATTCAGGGATGAATGCAAATAGAAGGTTGTATGAGGAACTGATTGTGCCCATGGCACTATAAGGAACAGACACTTGGAATTTGAAGGAGGCAGAAAGTGCCCATGACACTGTAAGGAACAGACATTTGGAATTTGAAGGAGGCAGAAAGGAATAGCTTACATATATTTGAGATGAAGTGTTTAAAAAGTCACAAGGAGGGATGGAGTAGTGATGTAGAAAGCAAAGGTAGGTAGGGAGCTTATTCATGAGGGTAGGTCAAAAAGTGCTGACATGGTTCTGCCTGAAGTTCACTTCATCTGCTTCTGCTTTCCACACTTTATGTACAAGTTTTTCCTTCTACATTTTTTCTGTATGGCCAAACCACCTCAATACTCTTGATTGACCCTATTTGATAGCTCTCTTTCTGATCCTATTCTCTGTCTCACCTCCACATTTCTCACTCTATCCATTCTTGTAATACTTTCATTCATATGCATAAACTATATAGATATGTATAACTAGTAAAGCTATTCAGAGCAGATTTGGTAATTTCATCTATCTATATGCCTTTTAAGTTTGGCTACCTTCCTTGTAAAGGGGAAAAAGCCCTTGGTATGTGCATGTATATACCTATATACCAAATGGTCTCTTCCCCTATAAAGAAGGTAGCCACCCAAAATATGCATCCACCTTCCACCCACCCCTCACCCATCCAACTTTTAGATACTATTATTGCTGGGTTTCATATTTTATATACTCAAATGTGTCTCAAATGTAATATATCTGATTTTACAGGAAGTCGTCAGCAAGTTCCAGTCATATTCACAGTTTATGGAATCCCTTTGGTTGATTGATGAGAATGAGAAGCCTTTCCAAAGAGCTTCCAGACTCATAATGGGCTTTGTAACTCAAGGAGGATTTAGTATAGTGGCAGGCAGAGGAGTAGGATTAGGCTTTGTTGCAGGAATCCCCTTGCTGGACATGACCATCGCCGCACCTGACAAAGGAGGCTTGGTTTGTTTGGTGAGAAATCCATCCTCCCTTCACTATCTTTTTGCAAAAATTCATATTGCTTGGTGCTAGAATGTGTTGACAGGGTTCAAAGTGCATTGTTTTCAATTGTACATGTTGACAAATTGTAATTAATGTATCATTGCACCAGACTGGCTTTATTATGGGCCAGAACATCTCATAGTCAGCTTTCCTGATATATTCCATTGTCCATAATCATTTCTGCAGTAATGTACAAGTGTGTACCTGCCTTCAAGATCAAACGAAAAGGAACTCGCAGAGCAAGCAAAATAAACTGTTCCTCCGTACTTTTTAGAAAGACTACCTTAAACTGATTTTTACAGTTTGTTGTGTTATGTGACAGTTAAAAATGGCTCAGAATTTTAAGTTGACTTGCATTATCAATATGACTTTTTGTATTTCTGAAGTAAGATTGTTACTTATAAAAGAAGATTTTAGTTATTTTGAATAAAGATATGAAGAATGCTCCTTGGTTTGCTGTCCTTCAGTTATGTAATAAAGATTATGCAATTTCAGTATATAATCAAAGGTATACATGTGGTGTAAAGATCTACATTTCATATTGTATATACACAATAGAAAAACTCCTAGGAGGTGCCAAGATCAGAGGGAGGGGAGCTGAGTGTGATGGGGATGGAATGGATGGGAGTGGTTTTTATGCCTTTCTTTTTTTCCTACCTCACTTATAAGGGGGGGGGGGGAAGCCTTTGGTGTGTGTGTGTAATATATATATATATATGTATATATATATACATACATACATACATACACAATAGAGCTTTTTCCCTCTTACAAGGGGTCTAAAGTGAGAGGGAAGGAAGGGTGGTGAATGGGAGTGGAGTTATTCCTTTTGAATTCAGCTACCTCCCTTGTGAGGGTTGAGAAAGGCCTTGGTATATGTATGTACAAGGGGGCTGGCTGAGTCATACCAAAACAATTTCATCCATCCTTCTCATATTAGCGCCTCAGGGATAAATAGTCACTCTGTTACCCTGCCACACTGCATGGATCAAACAATGCAGCAAGACATAACTCCTCCATTGTTGAACACAACAACTTGAGCTAGATTACACCTGACTACTTCACAATACAGCCACTCTACCTCCTCATCCATTCATCTGTATAACCTGTGGAAAAACCCTTTGGGCTCTCTCCAACCCAGTTCTCTGCATCACCTGTGACCAGACCTATTCTTTGTTGAATCCGTTTTAGAGCTGAATGCAACCATGCCAGTGTAGTTCTTGCTTTTGGGAAAGGACTGTTGGGTTGATGTCTGGGGGAAGTTAGGTGAAGTATGAATTTTGGAGTTGTTTTTTATCTGTGTATACAATTTTGTATGGATGTGTTGTGAGCTGTATGTGCTAAGTTGTAGATGTTTGAGTAGTATTGTGCCCATGATGTATTTTTGTTGTATTGTTGGTTGTGCTTGTGTTATATGATAATATTGAGAGTTCTTGCATAGATCTGTGTGGCTATCATTTTCATGTGCTGTTCAATGGGGAGGATTTTAGTTGTTGTATGTAAGTACTTTGGATGGTTTTAGTACATCCAGCAATAATTCTTAATGCTCTGTTTTGTGCATGGTGTCTTTGTATACTTAATTTATGTTGGGGTGTTTTGGGATGTAGGTATAGATGTGTATTGGCTGCAAATCTAATTCCTTGTGTCCTGATTTATGCCTGTGACTTGAGGTCACTCTTGGGGGCTGTTGCCAGTTTCCTGGGGGCTGGGGGTCTTCTGGAAGAGAGACAAAGGGCAATGGATTGATTGATTGAGTGATTGGTTGGTTGTCTCTAAGTATGGTGTATGTAAGATGGACCCAGGAGTTACATGTGTGGCATTGGATTGATATGTGTGTGTGTCATTTGTGGGTTTTGTGCATATTGGACATGTGTTGGAACCTAAGTTGGTTTTGATGTTGCTGGCTAGGTGTGGAAGGGCAGGTACCAAAGTACAGACCTCTTTATATGAAATTGGACTACACCACCAGGTGGAGATTGGGAATGTGATGTGGACTTAGTGCAAGAGGTTGGTGCATGGTGTTGTTGCAAGTGTTGTGGTAATGCTTGTAGATTGTGTGTCCTCTGTGGCAGCATCACCTTAGATAGGCTTTAACCTCTTTAGTACGAGTCAAATTCTCATGGACAGCATCAGCTGCCTGATGCACAACAAGAGTAAGATACAGGATCCCACAGTAACGGCTTCTTTCCTGTATGTTACAGTTAGGTACCTAACTCGTACCTCACAGTAGGAGGGTCAACACTAGTACCCCTCTTTTCTCTTGACTTCTCCACAAGAGATGGGTCTTCTTTCTAACTATGGTAATTCCGTATCATGCACACTATCTGGTGTGACTTGTTAACAGGAACTCTGACCCAATCCAGAGACCAGGTGCTGGCCTCTCAGTCCATGTCTTCTGGGGATGGTGGGGTTGTGTCCATTTGGTGTCCCCAGCAGAGCTTGGATAATTGTATTCCATCTTCTCAGGGTAGTGCCTCCATCTCTTAGCTGTCTTGACACTTAGTGCAGCTGTTTGACAGCTGGGTGTTGCAGCACCTGCACCACACAAAACATCAACACAAAAACATTCACAGATCACAAAACAAGCCCCCCCCCCTCTAAGGTAGATCATAAACCCCAATACTCCACCAACATCCACCAGATATGAGCTTCACAGAAAATCCCTCCCACATTGAATAAGAACCACACCAGCACACTGAAACAGTACCAACACTGAATAAGCCTGGCCACAGATTCAAACTATTCTAGATGCATTGAAGACACAGAATACCCCCATATTAACAATCCCAAGAAAACAACAAAATATGTCTTCCTTGTGGACCTGCCCAGAGGAGTTGCCAGTTTCCTTTAGACTGTGGGTCTTCTGCAAGCAGGTTAGTGAGACCAGGGGCAACAGATTGACCCATCAACATTCCTATGGCTTAGGAGTACTATACCCCCTTTTATAGTCACACCATGTTAGATAATTTGCTAACATGAACCAAAACTGTTTATCAGCACTGGCATGATAATGCCCATAAGGATAGAAGCAATTGTGAACTGTTGGTATTCTAATATAAAGCAATGCACCTTCTGAGAAAATATTTTTGCAATGATTTGTTTTTTATTTGTTTATCTAATTTTACCAATAATTACAAGGACCACAGAAAAGCACTGTTCTCCTATTGATTTGTATGTTTAAAGAATACAGGTCGCCGCCCTTGCTGTCGTTGCCTGTGACTGTCACCGCTAGGTGGCTGGTGGTGGTCGCCCAAATGCGACAAATTTTCCAATACATGTTTGGTTCATACATGTCGATACCATACCTGAATTAAGCTAAATGAAATGCAAGTGGCTGAAAAAATCAAGTGCTGTAGTCGTTTAAGACCAGATGATTGAATAATTGTGTTGCGGGCCCGCGGTCTTTGGAAAACCCGAAAAAAAACAGGTGAAATGCATCCTTGTTTTATTTCCGCCGCACTGCTTACTGGATCTACTGTTTGTACAAAACATACTGTAGCTTGTGTGCTCATCACCCTGGCCAGTATTTATCTAGTTGTATTTTACGGGACGGGAGCTATGCTCGTTGTGACCCGTTTTCGTATCTCTCCACGTCCAGTCTATTCTTGAAATCGTGTATAGTTCTGGCATTCACTGTTCGGTTTGTTCCAGACATCGATCACTCTGTATGGGAAACTATTCTTTTCCAGGTCTCTTCTGTAACTGTCTTTCTTTAGTTTCTTTTCGTGTCCTCTTGTTTTTCTCTTGTCCCATTTTAATAGGTCATCTCTATCGAGAACTTCCATCCCTTTCATAATTCTGAGAAAGTATAAATGAAACAAAACTATTTTATTCCTTCGGCCTGACAACATGGCCACCTAAAAACTTTAGACTTTTTTTTTTCGCCCTCCGACCTAAGGAGAAGGATCCATGGTGCTCGTAACCCAATGAATAAAAAAGTCTGGCCTACGGGCTTTCATCAAGTTTGAGTAGACCTGTATTATTGTATAAATGAGATTCCCTTCAGTTGAATGAAAGTGGGTAGTGGTAGCAAAAATAAAAGTAAAAGACGACACTACTCAAAACAGGTAAATTGAGTATGATAGATGGTTCACGATTTTCCTCCCAAATGAAATCGTCTGGCGACAATTAGAGAAAAAGGAAAAGATGGGGTGGGTCCCCTTTTATTTCGACTAATGTGGAAACAAGTGAAAATAATCAAATAAACCTTTATATATATTTTTCTAAAAAGAATGTCATGTTTATTTAGTTTCGTGGAATTTTCTGGAAGGTTGGCCGATAGTCGAAACTTGTTTACATGACAACCAATGTGAGCTGGAGCGTTAGAGCGCAGTTGGTGCCAGCAAAGGAATGTTACAGAATTCATGAAATCAGGACATAAAAAGGTAAACTATCAAATTTGCGTAATAACACCGAACGTTAGATTTGCACTGTTATATTGATTGTTAGATAATGAAGGTACAAATGGAATGTGATTCAACCTTACATGTTACATATAAACTTAAAGGTAAAAGGGTGGTGATACCTTGCCCTATATAGATGTTGAGGATTTAACAAGAAGAATATGTAATTTTTTTGTTTAGAAGTTGCAATTTAAAACTCATATTTTTTTGTGAAGTAGTCATTGGTAGTTAGTCATGTTTTTTTTTTCTCCTGCATTCCAATCCTTATGCTTTAGCGTGATCATGATCATCCAGTTTTTACTGGAATTTGATAAATTAGCATAGTGTTACATACTTTTAAGTATGTAATTATTATTATGGCTAGTACCATGTAGTTTTTCAGTTTTTCCTGAACTGGAGCATAACATGGTCCACAATTGTTTAACTTTCTTATGCAAGAATTTTAATATTTATATATTTATGTAAATATTGATTTGTTTGTTGCTTATAAAAGATTATGGTAACTAAATTGAAATGATAGAATCACCATTATTTCCTCACTTCAAATGGCTTAATTGACAAAATCCACATAACCTGACAATACTTTATGAAGATACCAGTGAATACGCTTCAGCTATACGAACTGCCGATGTTTCTTCCCTGGCTGTGTTGCCTCCAATGAAGTGGCATATGATGTACGAGCTTGTTGTAGTGGGGCAATGTGTTGTTATAGGATGGTGTGGGAGCTGTCATCTATTTCTTGTAGCAAGGCATGAGGGTTGGACTAAACAGTGTCCTGTAGCAAATAAATATGATAATAAGGTTTGTTAGTATATGATGTACTAGTAAGCTTTAATCTATCAATGATACTTTTGTTCTAACTTGACTGCTAAGTGTTGTCTTTAAATGGGGATGCCACTTGATGACAGGTCCTAATTAACAATGTCCAGTAGTGTTTAGTAGCATCCAGTAGCTTAAAAGTTTGTATTTTTTAAAGTGCATATCAATGCGATTTACCATTAGAAAAATATTAATTTTGTAAATATGGTACATCAATGTAATAAATATTTTTCTTGACAAATCAATAACATAAGACATTGCTAAAAGCTATGCACAAATGAACGTAGTCATGTTGATTCCTTTAGATGCCATCTTTGTTTTGATAAATTTGGAGGTTGAAGATGATGACAACAATCCTAATGACCTCTAGAATTATAGGTACCACATTACTAAATGCAGGTTAGGTAGGTAGCTAGCTTAGATTAGGTTAAAATAGATGAATTTAACATACTTTAATTTCTTTGACCTCTATCTGCCAAAACAAAGATGGCGTCACAAGCAGCTGAAGCTGCTTTGGTTGTTTGTGTATAGCTTTTAGCAACTTTTTTTGTTACTGATTTCCACCAAGAATAATGTGTATTATGTTGATGTATTATAATTTACAAAATTATTATTTAATTTTCTATTGTTATATCACAGCTATGCACGTCTAAAAACTTATGGTTGATCTTATAGAATTTGGTTGTTAGATTTATAGCAACCTAAATGAAATAACATGATTTATAAATAGGAATCAAAATGTAAACAAACATAAATGTACTGTGACATAATCACTGCATATTGTGAATATAACCTAACAGCATTAAAACAAAAGGATTTTTACAATCATATCAGGTCAACTAAGCATAAACACATCTACTGTACATTACGAAAATGTTGAAAAATCCAGCAACTTAATTCTGATTAATTTTTAAAAATTAGATACTCATTTCATTAATTGTGAGCTTCTTGGTCATGGAAAAAAGAAATTCTACGTATGGAAAATTAATGCATGTTTGACAGTGCTTTGACCTTAAAACGATAAAATCAGAATGGAAAATAAAAGCAAAGCAATTTGGTAAAAATTATTACAAAAAACATGGT
Organism: Oratosquilla oratoria; assembly: GCF_046742065.1. Classification (NCBI taxonomy): domain Eukaryota; kingdom Metazoa; phylum Arthropoda; class Malacostraca; order Stomatopoda; family Squillidae; genus Oratosquilla; species Oratosquilla oratoria. The sequence continues at coordinate 5,205,287 of NC_134800.1, read as the reverse complement.
GTCTTCAGATGAGTGATGTGCTGAACTTATTTAAAAATCAATAGAATTGTTAGTTCCTGATGGTATATATTTTTTTTAGTATGATTTATTTACAAAAAGTAAATCTAGGGAAAGCATTAAAAAAATTGGGTAAGCTTAAAGTTTCTCCACAGGTTCACTGTGTGACAGATAATGCGGAAGGTGCCAAAGTCACAATGGAAAAGTCTATTTGGTAAAGGAGTTGCACTAGTGGTTGCAGCAGAAGTTGGTGCATTTGCTGGATGTTATTATGTCTATCGTCGTATGAATACTGACAGGGGTAGGTACAAGGAAAAAATTGCTCAAAGTCAACATTTTGTACTACTACTACTATTACAACTAGTACCATTTTATATAAAAGGCTAATATGGAATATAGTTCTTTTTGAATAAAAGAAACTGCAAATGTTATTCATATCACTGAAATTCTTCTTTACAGATTTTAGGTATCTTATGCACACGAAGTTTCCATATATTCTAGAGTGTAAGTAAATCTCATAATCCTTATTTGCTTCTCTTGTAGCATTAGTTTTTCTTGTTATTTTTGCTTTTTTGGGAATATTAGATTTGGTATATCTAGAGTATGAAAAAAAGCTTGATACTTTTCTTTATGAGAGGCTATCAATTGAATTTGAGGAAGTTGGTGACAGAGTTTGGGAGAGTGTGTGAAAGAAGAAAATTGAAGATAAATGTGGGTAAAAGTAAGGTGATGAGATGTGCGAGGGGTGAAAGTGGCAGCGGGCTGGAAGTGAACATAGGGGAGAGCGACTGGAGGAGGTGGATAGTTTCAGATACTTGGGTGCAAATGTGGCAGGAAAGGGTGGAGTGGAGGTGGAGGTGGAATGTTGATTGAGAGAGGAGAGTGGGTGCCTTGGTGGATTGGAAAGTGTGATGAAGATTAGACATTTGGGAATGGATGCTAAAGAGGAGACTGTATGAAGGAGTGATTGTGCCTACAGCACTGTATGGGGCAGAAACATGGAACATAAGAGAGGAAGAGAGGAGTTGGAATGTGTTTGAGATGAAATGTCTGAGAAGTATGATAGGGGTTACTAGGCTAGATAGAGTGAGAAATGAGGAGGTGAGGAGGAGAACAGGGGTGGAAAGGGAGTTGGGAGGTAGGGTTGATGAAAGAGTATTAGGATGGATTGGACACATGGAAAGAATGAGTGAAGAAAGACTAGTAAAAGAGGTATGGAAGGCAGATGTGGAGGGAGTGAACATGAGGGGGCGTCCTAGGATGAGGTGGATGGATGGGGTGAAGAGGGCTTTGGGGAAGAGGAGAATGTCTGTTGAGGAAGGACAGGAGAGGACAGAAGACAGGGGTGAATGGAGAATGGTTGTATATGGATGATGCTGTGATACATAAGGTGGAATGGTTGAGGGGATGGAGGGTGAGGTAGTATGTGTGAGAAAAATTTGATGCAGCCCAAAGGGATTTCTCCCTGTCTTCTCTTTTTCTGTATGGGGGGATGGAGAGGGGGGGGGGATCGCCGATTTAATGAAGCGGCCTTGCTGTGGATGTGCTGTGTCTTGCGACACTGCCTCTGACTCAGGGCGGTGGACAAGGTGCAGGGATGACTCGTCATCCAGGAGGTGCTAAGATATGAGGGAGGGTGGAGTGTATTTTGGGATGGAATGGGTGGGAATGGTTTTATGCCTTATTCTTTTTGGCTATCTCCCTTGTTATGGGGAAAAAGCCTTGGTATGTGTATGTATGTATCAATTGAACTTGTATCATCTAGAATAAAAAATAGCATCTTAAGTTTGATTAGCAGTTGTAGAAAGTTTGTTATTGTGAATGACAAAGCTTCTACAATAGAAAGCCTCATATCCAGATTTCTGTCATCCAGTATGTTCTATTAGCTGGAATTATTGCATGCAAGGGAAAAAGTTAATGAAATTTGACACTTCTTGCTGTCTACTATTTTACCACTGAAATAACTTTGCATGTTGCGGGTGGTAGGTGGCGTGGCTGTGGCCTGGATTATCTAATAATTATGGACATTTACGTTTGTTCATGTGTGGGATGGATGGAAGGTGGGTGTATGCTTTGATTAGGCTTCTCCCCTTATAAAGGGGAAAAGGTCTTTTGGTATATGCATTAGTGTGTGTGATTGTGATTCATTCATTGTGGTCTTGCATCACATGCTGGACTGGTGATTGACAGCTATTACCTTCCCAGATGAGAGCTCAAGGCTCATATGTAGTCCAATCTACAGATAATGCTGTGACCTTACACGTAAGCACATAAGAACAAATGAGACTGCAAGAGACCACAAGGCCTACACTAGGCAGCTCTGTATCCATCACCACCTGTCATCCCCATCCATAAAGTTGTCATCGTTTTTTAAAACAACTGATAGTTTCAGCGCTTACTACATGGTTACTAAGTTTGTTCCATTCATCGACCACCCTATTAGTAAACTAATTCTTGCCTAATTCCTTCTTAAATCTAAATTTGTCCAGTTTATACCCATTACTGCAAGTCCTGCCTGTTGTTTTATTATGATGACCTTGTTTGCATCACCCTTGTTATAGCCTTTGATCCATTTGAACACTTCTATTAGATCACCCTGCACTCTGCGTCTTTCCAGAGAGTGTAAGTTTAGGTGCCTAAGCCTTTTTTCATAAGGCAAATTTCCGAGTCCATGTGTCATTTTGGTCATTCTTCTCTGTACTGATTCTAGTGAATTTATGTCCATTCATACACACTTACACCTAACTCTTTGCCCACCAGACCTAGAGTGCCAGCTTCCAGTGTTATAATGCTTTTCACCATTGGGTAGAGACTCGTACTTTGGACTGTTAAGCAAGCAGTCTACTGTGGTACCACAATAGGAGCAATTCATGTGTGTGTGTATTTACCTAGTTGTATTTTGCAGGAAGGGGAGCTATGGTCGTGGTGTCCTGCCTTTGTATCTCGCAGTGTCTAGTTTGCTTTTAAACTCATGAATGGTTTTTGCACATACTATTTCATTATCCAGTTTGTTCTAAGTGTCCACTACTCTATGTGGAAAACTGTTTTTCTTCAGTTCTCTTCTGTAGCTATGTTTTTTTTATTTTCTTTCCATATCCTCTTGTGTTTCTCTTGTCCCAGTTTAGTAAGTCTTCTCTATCGAGTATCTCTGTGCCTTTCATGATTCTGTAGATGGTCAGTAGGTCACCTCTCTTCTTTGCTCCAGTGTCGGTAACTCCAATTTAGCCAATCTCTCCTCATATGATAGGTTTGCAAGTGCAGGTGCCATTTTTGTTGCTGCTCTCTGGATTCTTTCTATTTTCTTTATATTCTTTTTGGTACTGGGTGACCACAATGTTGCCGCATATTCTAGTCTAGGCCTTATCATTGTAACCAATATTTTTTTTATCATGTCTTTGTCCAAGTATGCAAATATGACTTATTGATCTTAGCAAGTTGTAAACCTCCCAGACAATTTTGTTAATCTGTTTATCATAGGACAAGTCGTTTGTGATAATTACCCCCAAATCTTTTTCAGATCCTGCCTTCTTTACCTCCTTGGTTCCAATTGTATATTTTCCTGATATTCTGTTTTTGCTTTTTCCAAACTCCATTATGCCACACATCTTAGTATTAAAGTCCACTTCGTATTTCTGACTCCAGTTCCATACTGGAGTCAGAAATGGGAAGTGTGTGTGTATGTGTGTGTGCATGTATTACTCTAAGGTAGTGGTTCTCAAAGTGGGTTCTGTGGCAAAAAATTATAATTATTCATTTATTTGAACAGGAATGAATAAGATAGAGTATGAAAGTGATGAAATCTTTTGCATTTTAGGAGAGAGACAGAGAGTGACTGTGTATGACTATATACTTTGGGTGTTGGTGACAGTTAGTCTTAAATCTTTTTAAGTCTGTCAAAAAAATCTGTTAGAATAGATCAGAATTGTGATGCTGAGTACTGTACTAAACTTTGCACTTTTATTTAGTCTTGTGTGTGTGTATTTACCTAGTTGTATTTTGTGGGAAGGGGAGCTACGCTCGTGGTGTCCCGCCTTTGTATCTCGCAGTGTCTAGTTTGCTCTTAAACTCATGAATGGTTTTTGCGCATACTATTTCATTATCCAGTTTGTTCCAAGTGTCCACCACTCTATGTGGAAAACTGTTTTTCTTCAGATCTCTTCTGTATCTATGTTTTTTTTATTTTCTTTCCATATCCTCATGTGTTTCTCTTGTCCCAGTTTAACAAGTCCTCTCTATCGAGTATTTCTGTGCCCTTCATGATTCTGTAGATGGTCAGTAGGTCACCTCTCTTCTTTGCTCCAGAACTGGTAACTCCAGTTTAGCCAATCTCTCCTTATATGACAAGTTTGCAAGTGCAGGTGCCATTTGTGTGGCTGCTCTCTGGATTCTTTCTATTTTCTTTATATTCTTTTTTGGTACTGGGTGACCACAATGTCACCGCATATTCTAGTCTAGGCCTTATCAGTGTGACCAATAAATTTAAATAATTTCTTTGTCCAAATATGTAAATGCCACTTTTATTGACCTTAGCAAGTTGTAGGATTCTCCGACAATTTTGTTGATCAGTTTATCATAGGACAAGTTTGAGATAATTACAACCAAATCTTTTTCGGATCTCTCTTTCTTTACCTCCTTGGTTTCAATTTTATATTGTCCTGTGTGTATTTACCTAGTTGTATTTTGCGGGAGAAGAGCTATGCTTGTAGGGACCCGCAGTTGTATCTTTCCGCATCCAGTTCTTTCTTAAAGTTGTGTATAGTTTTAGCACTCACTGTTTTCTCTTTCAATTTATTCCATGTATCTATCACTCTATGTGGAAAGCTATTCTTTTTCAGATCTCTTCTGTAACTGTCCTTAAGTTTCTTGTGTCCCCTTGTATTTCTATTGTCCCATTTAAGTAGATCATCCCTGTCAAGGATTTCCATCCCTTTCATAATTCTATATATGGATATCAAATCGCCTCTTTCTCTTCTTTGCTTCAGAGTTAATAATTTTAGTTTGTCCAATCTTTGTTCATATGTCAGCATACTGAGTGTTGGTGCCATCTTTGTTAGTGCTCTTTGAATTCTTTCTAGTTTCTTTATGTTTTTTTTTGTACTGGGTGTCCATAGTGCAGCTGCATACTCTAATTTTGGTGTTATCAGTGTAACTAGGATTTTCTTCACCATCTCCTCGTCCATGTAGTCAGAGGCCACTTTCATTGATCTTATTGTTGTAGATTTCTCCAACTATTGTTTACATGTTTGTCTGGTGCCATTTCACTTGAAATGATCACTCCTAGGTCTCTTTCTGAATTTACTTTTGTAACTTCTTTTGTTCCAATTTTATATTTACCAGATATTCTATTTTTGCTTTTTTCCAAATTCCATTATACTACATTTTTTAATGTTGAAATTCACTTCATTCTTTTAAATCCAGTTCCAGACTTTGTCTAGATCTCCCTGAAAAGATTTACAGTCTTCGTTACTCTCTTCAATAGTTTTGCATCATCTGCAAAGAAATTTATGTAGAATTTAATTCCTTCATCCATGTCATTTATATAAATAGCAAACATTATCGGAGCAAATACAGAGCCTTGGGGCACTCCACTTATCATGTCTACCCATTTTGAGTTCTTTTCTCTAAGTATCACTTTCATTTTTCTTCCTTTCAAGAAGTCTCCCATCCATTCCAATAATTTTCCTTGTATTCCACCTATTAGTTCAATTTTTCTTTGTAGTTTTTTGTGTGGTACTTTGTTGAAAGCCTTTTGTAGGTCCAGGAAGGCACAATCTGCCCATCCATCTCTTTCTTGTGTTATGTGTAGCAATCTTGAGTAAAAGCATATTAAATTTGTAGTACATGATCTTCCACTTCAAAATCAAAATTGGTTTGGGTTTAATATTTTGTTCTTTTCCAAGTGTTTAGTCCATTTGTTTTTAATAACTTCAGCATGTTTTTGCAATTGTGCTTGTAAGGGATACTTGTTTATAATTTGTTGGATTTTCTTTATTTCCTCCCTTCTATATTGTAGATTGAGAGAAGCGAGTAAATGCCTTGGTGGATTAAAGAGTGTAATGAGGAATAGACATTTGGGAATGGATGCTAAGAGGAGACTGTATGAAGGAGTGATTGTACCAACAGCACTGTATGGAGCAGAAACATGGAACATAAGAGAGAAGGAGCTTGAATGTGTTTGAGATGAGGTGTCTGAGAAATATGATGGGGGATACTAGGCTAGATAGAGTGAGAAATGAGGAGGTGAGGAGGAGAACAGGTGGAAAGGGAGTTGGGAGGTAGGGTTGATGAAGGAGTATTAGGATGGTTTGGACACATGGAAAGAATGAGTGAAGAAAGACTGGTAAAAGAGGTATGGAAGGCAGATGTGGAGGGAGTGAATATGAGGGGACGTCCTAGGATAAGATGGATGGATGGGGTGAAGGGGAAGAGGGGAATGTCTGTTGAGGAAGGTCGGGAGAGGACAGAAGACAGGTGAATGGAGAATGGTTGTACAGTAAACTTCCACTTATCTGAACTCCAAGGGGGATTAGAAATGTCTGATTAACCGAAATGTTCGGTTAATCCAACTTTGTATGTTTCGTTCCCGTAGAGTTTTATGCGGTAATGTCAGCTGCAATATTCATACCTGTAAACTTAACATACACATGGAAATGCTTATAATAGTTCATAAACATATTCTATAGAGTATAAAGAGAAAATGTTTAAGGAGAGCTTATGATACTGTATCGTCACCGAGAGGGCTCACGAATGTATGTACCGCCAAACAGCCGATCAGGTGTAAACATGGAGTGTGGTGCCACCGTGTGAGCACTTGGTGAAGCTTGCGGGTGGCGGAAGAGGAGGCAGGGTGTTTGAATGTTCGGTTGAGATCCAAATACGTTCGGTTAAAGCGATGACTACCGTATTGAGAAAATGTTCGGTTAGTGCGATTATTCGGTTAAAATGCGTTCGGATAAGCGCGAGTTTACTGTATATGGATGATGCTGTGATACATGAGGTGGAATGGGTGGGGGGATGGGGGGTGAGGTAGTATGTGTGAGCAAAATTTGACCCAGCCCGAAGGGATTTCTCCCTGTCTTCTCCTTTATGTCTTCGCCGATTTAATGAAGCAGCCTTGCTGTGGATGTGCTGTGACTTGCGACACTGCTTCTGACCCAGGGCAGTGGACAAGGTGCAGGGATGACCCGTCATCCAGGAGGTGCTATGATGGGAGGGAGGGTGGAGGGGAGTGGAGTGTATTTAGGGATGGAATGGGTGGGAATGATTTTATGCCTTTCCCTTTTTGGCTACCTCCCTTGTAAGGGGGAAAAAAACCTTGGTATATGTATGTATGTTCTATATTGGTACAATATTAGTATTCTTCCAGTCTTGTGGTACTTTTCCTTCTTTGAATGAGAAGTCAATTATCTTGTGTATTTTGTCTGTGAGTTTGTGTATGCATTCTTTTAATATCCAGTTCGCTATTCCTTCTGGCCCATGTGACTTTCTGACATCAAGTTTCTTTATTTGGTCTCTTATTTCTTTCTGTGTCACCATTATTTCTTCCATTTTAGGGGGATCCTTCCTGGTGACTCATCCCTCAATTATGAGCTTTCAATTGTAAAAACAGACTTAAAGCGTCTGGTCATCACTTCTGCCATTTCTACATATGTGTATTCTTGATTTCCTTCACACAGTCTTATTATTTCGTGTTTGTCTTTTAGTTTGTCGTTTACGTATCTGTAGAACAGTTTAGGTTGATCTTTGCATTTTGCTATTATGTCTTTTTCGTAGTTTCTTTTTTCCTCTCTTCTTATGTATTCATTTCTCAGTTTAATGTATGTTTGCCATTTAGTCTCTTTTTTGTCCCTTTTCCAAGCTTTGTCTCTTCTGTTTTTAGCATCGCTACACTTTTTATTATACCAGCACTTTATGTATTCCCTTTTCTGTTTCTGCTTAGGCACATATTTGCCTGTTCCCTCTTTATATATTTCTTTGAAAATTGTCCATTTCTCTTCAGTCTTGTTTCATCATTTGCAAACTTTTCCCAACAGGCATTTTGGAATTTTTTTTCTAAGTTTTACAAAATCAGTTTTGTTGTACATCAGTCTTCCTTCTCTATGTTTCTCATTCCTTCTTACCACATTTTGTTCCCTAAGTTCGATCTCTGATAGTATGTGGTCACTCTTCCCAATAGGTGTTTTGTAATTTATTTCTTCCTTTATTTCTGGTTCAGAGGTGAATATCAAATCTAGTCTTGATGGGTCTTAGTTTTGTCAAACTCTAGTATTTTCTTTAACCCATTGCATCAATGTGTAATCTATGGTCATATTCAGTAGGACATTTTCCCAGACTTTGTCTCCACCTCCCATAGTCAATTCTTCCCAATTTATTTCCTTTGCGTTAAAGTCACCCATAATTACTATATTTTCTCCTTATTTCAGTGTCTCGGTTAATTCATTCTTTGTATCTTCTGGTAATTTTGAGTGTTCACTGTCAGTCCAGGTCTTAGTTTTTGGTGGCACATAAACTACTATAAACCTTCTACTTTTCATACTGCTGTTTTTGACCTTAACTGTGATTAATTCCACATTATCTTTTCCTTCTGTTGCCTTTATTACATTTAGGTTCTTTCTAGTCAATATCATGACTCCTCCCCCCTTTTTGTCTGTCCTATTATTTTACCAAATGTTGTATATTCCTTGTCCCACCATACTTGATTGTATTGGACCTTTCAGTTTTGTCTCTGCAATTCCCATTATGTCAGGTTTCTCTAGTCATTCAATTCATTTAATCTTGATATCATACTGTCTATATTTGTATATGCCATTTTTGATTATTTTTTTCTCTTCTCTTTTTTGTTTTAAGTTTCCATTTTTCTGATGTACTATTTTCTCAGTCTCAGATCTAGCACTCTCCAAAAAAAAACTTTTTTTTTTTTGTCTCCTTTCTTTTCTCATTTTTTTCCTTAGCCTCACTTCTCAGTTCCCTATCTTTCTCCAATTCCTCAGGATTCATTTCCTTTTTTTATCCAAATATTTTTGTATTTTCACTGTGCTAATTTTGCCACTTTTGATAGTATTGTACTTCTGCCATCATTTGTGTTCTTAGTTTGATTTTCATTGGTCTGTGATTCTTTTCTTTTGAGTATGTACCCATTCTGTGTACATTGTCAATTTCTGTATCTAAACTTTATCCTTTTTGGACCACTTTTAGAATCTCCTTCGCAATTTCTTTCTCTTCCTTTTCCCTGTGGTATTTGTGTACATTGTGTTTTTCATTTATACCATAAACCACAATACATTTCTTTTTGTCTACTGTGTCTCTCACCCAATTTTCCTTCTCTTTAATCACCTTGATCACTGTTTCCTTTCATTCTCTTCTACCTGCTGCTATACTATTTCTGTGAATGGTAGTTTTTTACTTTGGCATTCCTTTTCCCACTGGTTTTTTATTTCATTTAAGTCAGTCTTTGATTCTTCCATTTTTTCCGGTACTGCTTTCAATTGTTCTTTTACCTCTTTTTTCAGTTCATCATTTGCAGTCTTAACTTTGTTTTCCTTTCTTTCATTTTCTCTTTTTATCACACGTAGTTCACCTTTTAGTTTGTTTAATTCCCTTAGTATTACCTCATTCGTTGTTCGTAGGCTGGTTACTTCTAGTTGCAAAGCTTTGTAGTCTAATCTTAAATCGTTCTCTGTTTCGTATTGCTCTGCTAATCCTGAAATCTCTCTCAGTGTCCAAGGTTTTCTCCAATGTTTCCCCTTGCCTCCTAAATCCCGAGAAATATTCATCATTTATGTACCTGCTGGTTGCTTTGGGAGTGTCATTCAGTCATGTTTTTTCCCTGCGTATTACCCCCAACGGGGACTCATTCCTGGATTCGTCTAGTCCTCTTTTCATTGGTTCATTGATTCTTCCTTCTTTTTTATTTTCCATTTTGTGTTTGTGTGTGTGTGTGTGTGTGTTGGGGAGAGTTCCATCTATATGGGGGTGGGTCCATCTTTATTTGGTGAGAGGGTTGTTGGGGGTTCCGCCGAAGGGTCGTTGGGGTTCCGCCGAGTACCAACAAATGTGAAAGGGTTCCGATAGGTGGAAAAGATTGAGAACCACTGCTCTAAGGGATTTTGCCAAGCCAAAGCATAGGACACACTCACTTCATGCCTATCAGGCATATTTGTATCAGAAGTGGAGGACCTGGGGCAGAAAAACATAGGGGTGATTGGATTCATTTGTTGCTCCTATATTGTAACTCATTGATGAAGAGGACTGGTCATCATTAGAAATTATATTCTTAAGCACCTTACTAATTAAAACAAATGGAATTTATTAATACTAAAATAATTTATAAAACTGAACAAACTCTCTGCAGCTTTTTACACAACTGGGGAGTTTTTCAACCGCAACGACCACACTCGTCAGCTGGACGAAGCAGTGTGGTCAAATTTGTATCCCTGCTGCAGTGGCAAGGAAGACTAAGTAGGACAGATACTCATAATTTAGGTAAGTACATCACATCTATATAGCAGTGTTAGTCATCGACTGTATTTGTATTTCCTCACAGCCACACCAACTATTCTTTTGATTACTTTGTGCTTTTTGCACAGCACCAAAGCTATTGCAAAATGAAGGGGCTGGACAGTGTGTTTGAAAGCATTCATGACTTTTGATTATAATTATTTGTTGCATTCAGAATGCACATTCAGGCCTGTTTGTGCTTCAGTGCAATACTTGCAACTTTGTAAATAAATTTAATTTGCATATTTTTGTATTTCTTTCAATCATTAATAAACTACTCTGCTTAATCTAGATGTGCTTGCCATGGCTTAATTGCAGACTTAGGTTGCGAGCCATGGATGTGCTCAAGTCCCTGTACTATGTCGCTGGCTTCTCCTTGGGTGGTTATTTTCTCATGAAGCTCGTTGAGAGGGACCCTGAATCTATCCGCAAGGTTGGCTAATTAATTGTCCAGCCCCAGTGTTTTTTCCACTTGGCCATATTAAGTGGTGATAGTAGTATTTTATATCTAGACTTCAGAAAACTAATGTGATGGAAGTTTACATGGCTAGGTTGACTCCAGGGTCTAGTAATCTTCCAATGCATTAATTATCTAGCATTCAAAAGTCATCAAGTAGATAGTCTAAAGATGATAATTTAAGGTTTTAGATTTATAGTTTGTTTGTTGTTCATGACTGAGTTGATCCCTTTGGTACCAAGTGGACACTGAATAAAGTTTTATGGAATTAGAATGAAATGAGTGTCACTGTTTAGCATAGATATCACATAGATGAATAAAATCACTCAGCACACTGAAATTAAAAGCACCATGGTTCATAAGGGATTAATGAAGAATAGCCCACACTGTCGACCTCTTTCCTTATGAGGAGGTACTTTACTCTTTTATTTTGGCTCCTGCCAAAGTGTTTTATTAATTTACTTGGTACTTATTTGGTTATGATAACAATTGATGCCTCGAGTTTTGTTGTAGAAAACCCGCAGCCCCACAGTGGCTAGCAATGGTCCTCAGGCCCTCTCACAGATCTCTTTGAGAAGCAACTTGTCTCGGTGTGAGACTATTTCTGTCACCAGCTGAAAGTAATAAAAGGAATGATTGCTATGATGACATTCCCTAGGCTGTCTGGCTGAGCAATCCTGTCTCAGGAAAGGAAGCAGAAGCTGGTTGTCCGTTTTCCATGTGTGAAAGGGTGTTAGAAATACAGCTGCAGTTGGGAGAGATCTTGGGCTCAGTCTGGAGACTGAGTTTCAGGTTCTTAGGGCTCTCCTGATGGAGATAATGAGGGGGGAGGGGATGAGTTTCTGATATCCATTATGCAGGGTCACCATAAGCAGGTACCTCTCAATGCTCCAATCTGTTTTAAACACATTATGGAAGACTACATTGTACACAATCATGCACACCAGCAACACAATATACACTATAAGGGTGTTATGGGAAAATCCGGTTCTATCTGGGGTGTTCCTCAGGGAGATGGGACTGCTCAGACAAACAGTCAAGGGAATGACAACCATAACAACACATTGTACTTATCTCTTCTGTAACGAGTGATTATGTAACCCTTTATTCTGACTGTAGCCAGAGCGTTTTATTCCACTGTTGTATCCGTTTTTCTGGTGAAGTCCCGCCTTTACCTCAAACCACTCACTCTCTCCATTTCTAATTCTAACACAGGCTCTACTACTATCGTAAAAACTCATGACTGCTCTTAACAGCTTTCCTCTTAACCCATATATCTGCAGTACCTCCCAGTATCTTCCTGTCTACCCTATCATAAGCCTTTTCCAAATACATAAAAGCCCAAAAAAACATCCTTATCCTTTCTTAAAGCTTTCTCATACATATGTATGTATGTATTTATGTTATTGTTTTTGATGTTTTATTTTGTATATTTAGTTGGGTGTCTGTCCATTTTCATGATTGTCTGCTTGTTACTGATCTTAGTATGTTTATTTTCACGTTAATTTTCATTGTTAGGCTTTTGATGGGTGGGCTAAGGGATATATAGTATCAAAAGTAAAGTCAACAATTGTTTTGGTTATTTGTCAGTGGAGGGACCAGTGATGGGTACCTGCTTGTGGTGATCCTGCAAAGACAGCAGAGCTACCCATTTTCAAAACCTTTAAACCCACTCGCCTCCATCAGGAGATGCAGCTCTGAGGGACTTACACTTGATTATCAGACTGGGTCCAAGATCTCTGTAAACTTTAACTGTCTTTCTAACGTCTTTTCACACATGGGGAGCTGACAAGCAGCAACTGATTGCTTCCTCCTACCACCGTCAGCCAGTGACATAGAAACAGCCCCACACTATTACAATACAAGACAACAGTACAAAGTTTCTTCAAAGAGAGAAATACGTTGGAGAGCCTGAGGACCATAGGCAGGTGTTGTGGGGGTGTGAGTTTTCTGCTTATTGAAATTCAAGGCAACAATTAGTAATAGTACTAATAGTAGTAGTAGTGGTAATATGGGAATGATTTTGTCACCAACTTGTAGGACGAGGAGGAGGACAGTAGTCACAGGTTGTGTTATTTCTCCTAAGTTGATATAGATTGTGGATCTAGAGTGGACAGAATCTCCCCATGGAGGTAAAGGTTTTGAAGAGGTGCGACAGGGAGACAATTCTCCCTTGTTTGGACCCTCACTTGCAGGTATCTCACTTATGTTTGCAGTGTTGCATGACCTTAAAAGTTGCTTGTATTTAAGTTTACTAGATATTTATTCTCTTTCCTCTCCCCTCCCCTCCTCTCACAGGAACTTCCTGAGAGTGCAGAAGGGAACTATCACAAGGCTGCACTGGAACGAAATCAAATGTTCATGAATGTTTTGCGGAGTGTGTCAGAGGGCCAGGACCCAGTAGAAGCGGCCAAGAAAGAAAATGAAAAAGCAAAGAAGAGGAGAGCAGCAGAAGCAATGAAGGAAGCCTCAAAAGATGCCAGCAACGAGTAACTGCACCTCACTTACTATTTCTTGTTAAACTGAAGAAGATTATATTTGTACAGATTCTTGTAAATATTCTTAAGGTTAAGGTTATTCTCACTTTCATTGCACAGTTGATTTTGTAGTTCATTTATCAGTTTGGCAACATGGATTCCAACACAGACTTGCACAAGACGCAGTTGCTAGAGCGAATGAAGCAGAGAACAGAAGACCTGGCCGCCAAAGCTGAAGAGCGGAAGATACAGCGGGACATTAGTGCGGCAGAGAACGAGAATGCAGAGTATTTTCATTGTGCGTTTTCAGAGATGAAGGAACATGTTGAAAAAAAGATCCAAAGAATTGACGAGATAGAAAAGCAGAATCTACGGGATTACTTTGACGATCTGATAAAAGATATCCATGCAGTGCAACGGTTCCTGAACGAGTCCTCCATGTTTTTGGCCGCCTTCAAAATCAAAAAAGCTCAAGAGGATGTGACAGATCTCAACAAAATTGTTCAGAGTAAGATGGAAGAGATTCAGCCAAAGAAACGATTTGGGTTCCGTAGTAAGAAAAACACTGAGAAAGGGGCAGCGGAAATTAAGAAACGGTTGCCAAAAGAAGAAGTCGATGGTAAGGACAGCAATAAGAGTGCTCTTGATAAGATTTTGGAACGCCAATTCTTTGGATTTAATAATGAAGTTGGAAAGCACCTGACGAAGTCTGCCGAGGAGGTCAACAACCGACAGTTGAATCTGGTTAATTTACGCGATTGTCGTGTGGAAGCATTAGGAAACCCAGCCTCTCTTCAGATCGCCTCCTTGGTGGACTGTACAGTTATCCTGGGTCCGGCCTCTCGTTCAGCATTTATCAAAGAATGTCACAACTGCACTTTTGTACTTGCATGTCAACAAGTCCGCATTCATGATACCAAAAACAGCAATTTTTATCTTCATGTCACAGGTGCTGCCATTATAGAAAATTGTAGTAAGGTTCGGTTTGCTCCATATACGCTTAATTATGATTTGCTGTCGGAGCACTTCGCTTTGAGTGGCCTTAATCAGTCTGTCAATTATTGGGATAAAATTGAGGATTTCAAATGGTTAAATGAAAATGAAGCTTCACCAAATTGGTCTGTATTAAAAGAAAAAGAAAGAGTTTTTGATTGGTTGAACCCAAAATTCAAGAAATGAGTCCATAGGATTATATATATACAGTTGATATAGGAAATGAATTGATTAATAGTTGCTTTAAAACTGCAAAATAAAACTGAAATTAAAGAATTGACATTTTATTCAATAGAGAAATTGCCCTAATTTTTTCTTGCATGCAGGGAACTCCGTAATTCATCATGATGCCCGACATCAGCACAACAGAGAAATTCCTTCCACGACAAGTTAGAATCCTACTAACATGATTGTGCACTGACCACTGTCCAGCCTTAAAACATTGCTAACACAGAAAAAGCCTGGCCACATAAGCAAGCTGCCCCAGATGCAATCATAACAGAGGTCACCTCATTGTATTATGGTGGAGTGGTGTAAATTGAGGTGTTCAAAGTGTTATGAATGATGGTTGAATTAGGGACAGTTTGTTTCCATGGCCAGTGCTATTATTCCTTTTTTGTCATCATCTTAGTGTAAGGTGGTGACCTGAATGTAGTTATGCAAATGTGATTTTTGCTTCTTTTGGTAGCGGTTTTTCCCTGATGGTGGTGATGGGCTTGGGAGTTCAGTGGTGATATGATGATGATGATATGGTTTAATGTCATAAACTCCCCCCTATCGGAAGGCTGGGACGGTGCCCCTCACAGAGGACTTTGTACATACATACATATACCAAGGCTTTTTCCCCCTTCCAAGGGAGGTAGCCAAAAAGGGAAAGGCATAAAAACACTCCCACCCATTTCATCCCTAAATACACTCCACACCCCTCCCACCCTTCCTCTCATCTGAGCACCTCCTGGATGACGGGTCATTCCTGCACCCTGCCCACCGCCCTGGGTCAGAAGCAGTGTCGCAGGACACAGCACATCCACAGCAAGGCCACTTCATTTAATCGGCGACCCCCCCTCTCCGTCCCCCCTTGCATATAAGGAGAGGACGGGGAGAAATCTCTTCGGGCTGCGTCAAAACTCACTCACACACACTACCCCCCCCCGCCCATTTCTCCCCATGCAGTCACAACATCATCCATATACAACCATTCTCCACTCACCTCTGTCTTCCGTCCTCTCCCTTCCTTCCTCAACAGACATTCCCCTCTTCCCCAAAGCCCCCTTCACCCCATCCATCCACCTCATCCTAGGACGTCCCCTCATGTTCACTCCCTCCACATCTGCCTTCCATACCTCTTTTACTAGTCTTTCTTCACTCATTCTTTCCATTACAGAGGACTTTGTAATGTAGAATAAAATGAACTATGCCCTTGGTCCAACTTCGCTGGTGGCAGGGTTCGAACCGCCACCCCATCGACCTTCTCCGCAAGTAATGATGCCCTAACTTGCTTAGCCAGCAGTAAACTGAATGTGTTTTTGTATGGATGTCTTTGTGGAGCAGGTGGTAGGTTGTAGATTTTTGAGTAGTATGCTGCTAATTATTTTACCTATTTAATATATTATAAGAGGGAGGGTGGAGGGGTGTGGAATGCATTCAGGGATGGAATGGGTGGGAAAGATTTTATGCCTTTTCCTTTTTGGCTACCTCCCTCGTAAGGGGAAAAAATCCTTGTTATATGTATGTATGTATTATTTAATATTGTTTTTTTTTTGTTTGTTTTTTTTCTTCCCATTTGGTTGTGCACATGATGTAATAAGCTGGGAGAATAGGGTTAATGGATTTTGCGTACAATTGTACTAATCCTTTTCATGTGATGTTCTACGGGTAGGAGTCTAGTTCATGCATATGTTCTATCGGGTGGTTTTGATTAATCCTAAAATTCTCATTACTTAATTTTGTATAGTTTGTAGGATGTATACTCTTCACAAGCCATCCAACTCCTAACACTATATCCAGAATGTAACACCAAAACACTCATCTACACTGATAAATACATGCACATACATACATACACCAAGGCTTTTTCCCCCTTACATGGGAGGTAGCCAAAAAGAAAAAGGCATAAAATCATTCCTACCCATTCCATCCCTAAATACACTCCACCCTCCCTCCCATCTTAGCACCTCCTGGATGATGGGTCATCCCTGCACCCTGTCCACTGCCCTGGGTCAGAGGCAGTGTTGCAAGGCATACATATATACATACATATACCAAAGGCTTTTTCCCCCTTACACAGGGGGTAGCCAGAGGACTGGAGGAGTGCCTGTATAGTTCTGCTTTACAAAGGAAAGGGGGACAAGTGTGAGTGTAGTAGTTACAGAGGGATCAGCTTGTTGAGTGTAGTTGGGAAGGCTTATGGGAGGGTCTTGATTGAGAGGATTAGGAGAGGAACAGAGGGAGTAATTGGTGAGGAACGGTGTGGTTTTGGGACAGGTAGGGGATGTGTAGATCAGATTTTTGTGGTAAGACAGATATGTGAGAAAGCTATAGGAAAAGGTAAGGATGTTTTTTGGGCTTTTATGGATCTGGAAAAGGCTTACGACAGGGTAGACAGGAAGGCACTATGGGAGGTACTGCAGATATATGGGATAGGAGGAAAGCTGTTAAGAGCAGTCAAGAGTTTTTATGAGAGTAGTAGAGCTTGCGTTAGGATTAGAAATGGAGAGAGTGAGTGGTTTGAGGTGAAGGTGGGACTTCGTCAGGGATGTGTTATTGTGGCAAGTTTGTTTTGGTGCGTATAGTAACCAAGGATAGTTGGCGAGCAAATTGGTTTTGGCACGTATAATAACCAAGGGCAGCTTGGCTTGGTCTGGCATCTTTCGTGTTATGTGACACACGGAGCAGTTATATGACCTTTGAATCGGCGTGCTAATGTGAGCCGCCATTATCCTCCTGGAGGTCCAGGGGTTCCTTCTCGTGTGTGGGCAACGCTCTCCTTATGTTCTTATTCTCGCACACAGATTACCTTCCTGCCTAATTCTATCTGTATGGACACAGAACTCACGTCCTGACTTGATGTTTTTTATGGTGTATATTACATCACTCACCCTTTTTTGTGATCCTATATGGGCCTTGGAACAATGGTTGGAGCTTTTTACTCGCCCCTTGTTTAGGTTTGGCAGTAACATAAACTCTGTCACCAAGGGCAAGCTGCTTTGTGTCCTCGGCCGTTTGGTGTGCCTTTCAACTGTGGCAGCTTCGATGAACTGTTGGCACCTGTCAAAACATGAATTTGCTATGGCCATTGTTTCGGCCGCTAAATTATCCATATTATACCATGGGGCATGGGCAGCATGGCTTGGTGTGTTACCTTCTGATGTGTACGCATCAATTTTTCCCTCACGCCAGAGTAATTTTTTTTTTTTTTTTTTTTCGGTAGTCATTGACTTTTTTTGGCGGGGGGAGGAATGTGGCAAGTTGGTTTTGGCGCGTATAGTAACCAAGGATAGTTGGCGCCCAAATTGGTTTTGGCGTGTATAGTATCCAAGGGCAGCGTGGCTTGGTCTGGCATCTTTCATGCCCCACGCTGTTGTTCCGGGTTAACTCTGCCTCACCGTAGATCACGTGAGGGCAGGCCTAAAAGGTGATTGGACGGTGCATGGCAGCTGGCCGCTGGGCATCTGAACGCGGTGTGCTTGAGAGCGGGCACTCGAGGCACTCCAGCTCATTCCTGCGCCATAGGTCTATGGGAGCGGTCACGACGCAGTACCAGTTCATAACAAAGCAGTCCATACGCCAAGTGTAAGGCCACTTCAGTGTAAGTACTTGCCACATGTTTCCGTATCCCCTGTAGTCAGACTCCGAACAGTGAACCATATAATAAAGTAGAGCCAACCCACCTGTGTTTATATTGCCCAGCTCTGTGCAAGTCGTAGTCAACCAGGGTGGTATTATCAACACATTATGTCGCCTTGGCTGTTCAACCTTTACATGGATGGGGTGGTGCAAGAGATGAATGCAAGGGTAGTGCGTCAGGGGTTGGAGATTATTAAAGAAAATGGAGAAAAGTGGGAGGTGAGCCAGTTGTTGTTTGCTGACGACACTGCTCTTGTAGCAGGATCAGAGGAGGGATTGAGGAAGTTAGTGACAGAGTTTGAGAAGGTGTGTGAAAGAAGGAAGCTGAAGAATAAAATGTAGGCAAAAGTAAGGTGATGAGATGTACAAGGGGAGAGAGTGACAGTAGGCTGGAAGTGAGCATTAAGGGTGAGAAACTGGAGGAAGTGGATAGTTTCAGATACTTGGGTGCAAATGTGACAGGAAAGGGAGGAGTGGAGGTAGAATGTAGATTGAGAGAAGCGAGTAAATGCCTTGGTGGATTAAAAAGTGTAATGAGAAATAGACATCTGGGAATGGATGCTAAGAGGAGGTTATATGAAGGAGTGATTGTGCCAACAGCAATGTACGGGGCAGAAACATGGAACATGAGAGAGGAAGAGAGAAGGAGTTTGAATGTGTTTGAGATGAAATGTCTGAGAAGTATGATGGGGGTTACTAGGCTAGATAGAGTGAGAAATGAGGAGGAGAACAGGGGTGGAAAGGGAGCTGGGAGATAGGGTTGATGAAAGAGTATTAGGATGGTTTGGACACATGGAAAGAATGAGTGAAGAAAGATTAGTAAAAGAAGTGTGGAAGGAGTGAATATGAGGGGGTGTCCTAGGATGAGATGGATGGATGGGGTGAAAGGGGCTTTACAAAAGAGAGAAATGTCTGTAAAGGAAGGACAGGAGAGGACAGAAGATAGGGGTGAATGGAGAAGGGTTGTGTATAGATGAGGCTGTGATGCATGAGGGGGAGTGGGTGAGGAAGTATGTATGAGAAAAAAATTTGATGCAGCCCGAAGGGATTTTTCCCCGTCTTCTCCTTTCCTGCATGAGGGGACAGAGAGGGGGGGGATCGCCGAATTTATGAAGTGGCCTTGCTGTGTCTTGCGACACTGCTTCTGACCCAGGGCAGTGGACAGAATGCAGGGATGACCCGTCATCCAGGAGGTGCCAAGATAGGAGGGTGGAGGGGAGTGGAATATATGGGAAATTAAATGGGTGGGAGCGGTTTCTATGCCTTTTCTTTTTGGCTACCCCCCCCCGTGTTGCAAGGCAAAAGCTAATAATACATACATGTACCAAAGGCTTTTTCCCCCTTACACGGGGGGTAGCCAAAAAAGAAAAAGGCATAGAAATCACTCCCACCCATTTCATTTCCCATATATTCCACTCCCCTCCACCCTCCTATCATGGCACCTCCAAGGGATTTTTCCCCCTTACAGGGGAAGTAGCCGAAGTCAAAAGATATGAGTCCATTCCCACACCTTTCATCCCCACCCACTCCACTCCCCCTCTCTCTCATCTTGGCTCCTCCCTGAGCCTTTTTCCCTACACTGATAACTTGATGATAACCTAGCATAGGTACTACAAAATAGCTGCAAAGAACACTCAAGTTAGAAAGGCAGACTAGTGCAATGTATTGGAAATAATAGAACAGAAACATTCCCTCAAAAATTATATAACATTAATCACCCTAATCAATCCATTGCTTCTGGTCTCTTGAAGAAGACCTGCAGCCTTCAGGTAACTGGCAACAGCCTCCAGGTAGGACCATAAGTCATGCAAGATAGTTTTGTTTTCTTGTGATTGTTAGTGTGGGGTAATGTCATACAAAGTGTTTCATGTCCAGTGTGGTGGCTACATCCACGCCTATTATATTCTGTGTGGGTACTGTTTTAATGCTGGATAGTGTACTGAATGCATGTTTGTTTGATTCTTGTCAGTAGTGAGATTCATTATTTTTATCTATGGTTCAAGGAGGGAGTCATAAAGTGTGCAAGGATGGTGTGTGGAACAAGAAGGACAGGGAGAAATAGAAGAAAGGGTAGTGAATGGTGGTATGAGGAAACAAAGAAGGTTGTAGAAGAGAAGAAGCGAGCTTTCACAGATTGGTTACAAAATAGGACGAGGGAGTCATATGAGAGGTACAAAGAAAAGAGAAGTAAAGCAAAAGGTAAAGGAGGCAAAGAGGAGAGCAGATGTGAAATGGGGTAAGAGTATGACAGAAAATTTTGAAAGTAATAAAAAGATGTTTTGGAAAGAAATTAAGAGAGGAAGAGGAGGCAAATCAAGTAGAGAAGAAAAGGTAAAAAGTGCAGATGGAGAGATGATAATGGAAGAGAAGGCAGTAAGGGGAAGATGGGCAGAATATTTTAGGAAGTTGCTAAATGTGAAGGAGGATAGGGAAGGAAAGATAGCTGCAGTGGGAAATGCGAAGAAAATGAGTGATGAGTGAGGAGAAATAAGGAAGGATGAAGTGAAGGTAGTTGTTAAGATGATGAAAGCAGGTAAGGCACCTGGTCTGGATGGATGCTATGCAGAATGTCTGAAAAAGGGAGGTACAGTGATGGTGGACTGGCTGGTGAGGTTATTTAATGTTTGCTGGAGAGAGGGTAGAGTGCCTGTATAGTTCCTCTTTACAAGGGAAAAGGGGACAAGTGTGAATGTAGTAGTTTCAGAGGGATTAGCTTGTTAAGTGTAGTTGGGAAGGCTTATGGGAGGATCTTGATTGAGAGGATTAGGAGAGGAACAGGAGTAATTGGTGAGGAACAGTGTGGATTTAGGACAGGTAGAGGTTGTGTGGATCAGATCTTTGTGGTAAGACAGATATGTGAGAAAGCTATAGGAAAGGGGAAGGATGTTTTTTGGGCTTTTATGGATCTGGAAAAGGCTTATGATAGGGTAGTCAGAAAGGTACTGTCGGAGTTTATGCAGCTATACGGAATAGGAGGAAAGCTTCTGGGAGCTGTCAAGAGTTTTTATGAGAGTAGTAGAGCTTGTGTCAGGATGAAATGGAGAGAGTGAGTGGTTCGAGGTAAAGGTGGGACTTCGTCAAGGATGCGTTATGTCGCCCTGGCTGTTCAACTTATACATGGATGGGGTGGTGCAAGAGGTAAATGCAAGGGTAGTGGGTCAGGGATTGGAGATGGTTAAAGAAAATGGAGAAAAGTGGGAGGTGAGCCAGCTGTTGTTTGCGGACGACACTGCGCTTGTGGCAGGATCGGAGGAGGGATTGAGAAAGTTGGTGGCAGAGTTTGGGAGAGTATGTGATAGAAGAAAGCTAAAGATAAATGTGGGTAAAAGTAAGGTGATGAGATGTACAAGGGGTGAAAGTGGCAGTAGACTGGAAGTGAGCATTAAGGGAGAGCGACTGGAGGAAGTGGATAGTTTTAGATACTTGGGTGCAAATGTGGCAGGAAAAGGTGGAGGTAGAATGTAGATTGAGAGAAGCAAATAAATGCCTTGTTGGATTGAAGAGTGTAATGAGGAATAGACATTTGGGAATGGATGCTAAGAGGAGACTGTATGAAGGAGTGATTGTGCCAACAGCACTGTATGGGGCAGAAACATGGAACATAAGAGAGGAAGAGAGAAGGAGTTTGAATGTTTGAGATGAGGTGTCTGAGAAGTATGATGGGGGTTACTAGGTTAGATAGAGTGAGAAATGAGGAGGTGAGGAGGAGAACAGGGTTGGAAAAGGAGCTGGGAGATAGGGTTGATGAAAGAATATCAGGATGGTTTGGACAAATGGAAAGAATGAGTGAAGAAAGACTAGTAAAAGAGGTATGGAAGGCAGATGTGGAGAGTGAACATGAGGGGACGTCCTAGGATGAGGTGGATGGATGTGGTGAAGGGGGCTTTGGGGAAGAGGGGAATGTCTGTTGAGGAAGGACGGGAGAGGACAGAAGACAGGTGAATGGAGTATGGTTGTATATGGATGATGTTGTGATTGCATGAGGTGGAATGGGCGGGGTGATGGGGGGTGAGGTAGTATGTGTGAGCAAAATTTGATGCAGCCCGAAGGGATTTCTCCCCGTCTTCTCCTTTTATGCAATGGGGTGATGGAGAGGGGGGGGTCACCGATTTAATGAAGCGGCCTTGCTGTGGATGTGCTGTGTCTTGCAACACTGCTTCTGACCCAGGGCAGTGGACAAGGTGCAGGGATGACCCATCATCCAGGAGGTGCTAAGGTAAGAGGGAGGGTGGAGGGGTGTGGAGTGTATTCAAGGATGGAATGGGTGGAAATGATTTTATGCCTTTTCCTTTTTGGCTACTTCCCTTGTAAGGGGGAAAAAGCCTTGGTATATGAATGTATTTATATTTTATTATTATTATTTTTTTGGGCTACTCCAGACAGCCATGAATCAACAAAACATCCCCTAGTAAAGCTGAATAGCCAAACCCCTCAATTGGAGGAGGAAGAGAACTTGTTTATGATGCTTGACTTTCACCCTATGCATCAAAGCCCTGACAGTGAAAATCAACAAGAAAAAATCTAACATAACAAAGAATGAGTATCAGACACAGGGTGTACCAGTCAAAATACATGCCCACTTGATACACATCAGAACCATATCCTACCACCTCAGGAAAAGGGACATTACTATCTGCCACACTGCTGAGATTGAAGGTTGTGCATGGACAAGAGGGAGTGATGTGGCAGGTCAGTGTGGGCTTAAGAGAAGAAGAGGCTGTGTGAATCAAGGATTTGTGGTAAGATAAGTGTGAGAAATATTTAGTGAAAGGTTTGGATGTATTTTGGGCATTTATGGACTTGGAAGCATACTCGTGTCACCTGTAGCACTATGAACATGTTGCAAGCGATTGGAACTGGGGAAAGTAAGCTGAAGAGTATCAAAGTCTGTACATTTGCAAGGGTGAATGTAGCAAGGCTTCTCATCCAGCACAATGTATGATTGAAAACCATCATTCTGTATACCAAGGGCCTCAACCTTTTTTTTATGAGAGGTAACCAGTCAAGGCAAGCACCCATTCCTCTCCCATCATTTCCCTCTCATCTTAGCCCATCGTGGAAGAAAGGTCATTCCTGTCTCTTGCCAATGAATAGGAAAACTTTTTCTGAATAGTGACAATAATAATGTGGGGCAAATTATATCTCCACAGTTTTTAGTAAAAGGTTTTAAGGATAAACACATTGATAAGGAATAAGATTTTATATATTCATGTACATTATATATCTATGACATACATACAAGAATTCTAAAGACATGAGCATGACAACATCTGTCGATGTGACTTCTATGCAGAGGCACCAGCATCTTGCATAGCATCGTCTGGCACTTGGGTTAATATGAGGCCTTGACTAGAACTTATATCGATGATTTCTCCTTCTGGCGGCATCAAGCTTCCTCCGTCTGTCAAGGAGACTGGTGGCTCACCCGTTCCAGTTACGTCTATATAGGTGTCTTGACCAGCACTGCTAAGGTCCATATGCTGACTTGTTATATCAATTTCCCCTTGTGCAGTGTTGGCAAGGCTTACTGTCGTCACAGGAGCACTCACCGGCTACAAAGAGAGAAAATCAACCTTTTACATGCATATCATACATCTATATACCAAGGGCTTTTTCCCTCTTACCAGGGGGGTAGCCAGGTTAAAAGACATATACCCACTCCCATCCACCACACTTTCACCTTAGCTCCTCATGGATGACAGGTCATCCCTGTATCCTGTCCATTGCCCTGGGTCAGAAGCAATGCACCAAGACATGTCCACAGCTCACAGAGTACATCCTAGGACCATAAGAGTCAATACATACTTTTTGCCTTGACTATACACATACTAAAAGGTCCTCTCCCTTTACTCCTATTTGTTGTCCTTTATATCATAGCCCCTTGTGAATAGAGGGTCATCTGCTTAAACATGGCAAAGGAAATGTGGACTGGGAGTGAACTCTTCATTCCCGATGTTTCATCTACTCGCTTTGAAAAAGTCGGTAGACGAAACGTCAGGAATAAATGCTTCACTCCTAGTGCACGTTTCCTTTGCCGTGTTTAAGCAACTTGTTCACGTGGATATTAATTTTCAGAGGGTCATCTCTAACTCCTGCCCTCTGCTTGGGATATAAACAAGACACAGCACTTCCACACCAGGTTCCAACAACCAAAGCTGGTTTACACCCACTGCTTCATTACATGGTGACCCTCCCCCTCACCCACTTGAGAATTGACAGACAAGATAAAATCCCTTCAGGCTGTGTCAATTTCTTATCCATTCACACCTATCTCTTGCTCTCTCCCTTCCTTGCTTGACAGACATTCTTCTTGTACCCAAAGCCCCTTTTACCTCCACCCATCCATCCCTTTCTTAGTCTTCCCATGTGGTTCATTCCATCCATCTCTGCTCTCCACACTCTTTTTGTTAGTATTTTTTCACTCATTCTTTTCATCGGAGGAGGGACTGAGGAAGTTGGTGACAGAGTTTGGGAGAGTATGTGATAGAAGAAAGCTATAGATAAATGTGGGTAAAAGTAAGGTGATGAGATGTACAAGGGGTGAAAGTGGCAGTAGACTGGAAGTGAGCATTAAGGGAGAGCGACTGGGGAAGTGGATAGTTTTAGATACTTGGGTGCAAATGTGGCAGGAAAAGGTGGAGTGAAGGTGGAGGTAGAATGTAGATTGAGAGAAGCGAGTAAATGCCTTGGTGGATTTAAGAGTGTAATGAGAAAAAGACATTTGGGAATGGATGCTAAGGAGACTGTATGAAGGAGTGATTGTGCCAACAGCACTATATGGGGCAGAAACATGGAACATAAGAGAGGAAGAGAGAAGGAGTTTGAATGTGTTTGAGAAGTATGATGGGGGTTACTAGGCTAGATAGAGTGAGAAATGAGGAGGTGAAGAGAAGAATGGGGGGTGGAAAGGTAGTTGGGAGATAGGGTTGATGAAAAAGTATTAGGATGGTTTGGACACATGGAAAGAATGAGTGAAGAAAGACTAGTAAAAGAGGTATGGAAGGCAGATGTGGAGGGAGTGAACATGAGGGGACGTCCTAGGATGAGGTGGATGGATGGGGTGAAGGGGGCTTTGGGGAAGGTCTGTTGAGGAAGGACGGGAGAGGACAGAAGTCAGGGGTGAATGGAGAATGGTTGTATATGGATGATGTGATGTATGAGGTGGAATGGGCGGAGGATGGGGGGTGAGGTAGTATGTGTGAGCAAAATTTGATGCAGCCCGAAAGGATTTCTCCCCGTCTTCTCCTTTTATGCATGGGGGGACGGAGAGTGGGGGTTGCTGATTTAATGAAGTGGCCTTGCTGTGGATGTGCTGTGTCTTGCGACACTGCTTCTGACCCAGGGCAGTGGACAAGGTGCAGGGATGACCCGTCATCCAGGAGGTGCTAAGATAAGAGGGAGGGTGGAGGGGTGTGGAGTGTATTCAGGGATGGAATGGGTGGGAATGATTCTATGCCTTTTCCTTTTTGGCTACCTCCCTTGTAAGGGGGAAAAAGCCTTGGTATATGTATGTATGTATGTATTCTTTTCATATGCCCAAGCCATCCCAGTAATTAACCCTATCTGTCAGCTCACCTTTCACCTCCACTTTCCACCCCACATCATTTCTCACTCTATCCATACTTCTTCAACACTGGGATGTGTCTGTGAGACCTACCAATGGATCAGGTACTGGTGTATGATAAACACAGGCAGCAACAAACGGCAGTCCAATGATAGGGGTTGAGCATTCGTCATCTCCCGACTTCTCCACGCCACAAGCACGGTACAATACTTGGTTGCTATCCTTAAAAAATAAAGATGAGGCAATTATTTTTTGTTATATCAAATGATATGTGCAAGTAATCTTATCACTGTATGACAGGGTAATACTCACGTGCAAAATATGCTTCGAACAGTATTTTGAAAGAGGGATTGACTTCTCTCCACATTTCCATGACCCTTCACTATAAATGCACTTCACACATCCAACGCTTGGTCCAGGTTTATAATGCAATCCCTCTGTCACCTGTAATAGAAAATATATATGAAACTTTTGTCACAATTTTCAGTGGAAAATCTTGTGTTGCACACAATCTAGTTATGAGGATGGATGGAATAAGAAATGTACATTTGCCATACGCATTAAATATAATTTGACTTTTCCTTTTTCCGAGGATGAGATGGATGGATGGGCTGAAAGGGGCTTTGAGTAAGAGGGGAATGTCTGTTGAGCAGGGAAGGGAGGGGGCAGGAGATAGGGGTGAGCGGAGAATGGCTGTGTATAGATGATGCATGAATGGGAGCAGGGGGGATTAGGGAGAAGTTATGTGTGAATGATATTTTGATGCAACCCAAAGGGATGTCTCCCAGTCTTCTCTTTTTCTGCATGAGGGGATGGAGAGGGGGGAGGTCACTGATTAAGTGAAGCAGCCTTGCTGTGGATGTATTGTCTTCCTTAAAAGTGGCAGTTGCCGACAAGATTGACAAGGTAAACACCAACAACCAGACACCGGGCACCAAAGCCGGTGTTTATCATATTCCGTGTTCAGGATGTGATAAAGTTTACATCGGAGAAACGTCACGCGACCTGAATACATGAATACGTGAACACCGTTACGACATCAGGCATGATGTCACCACCAATGCATGTGTGACACATAGAAACAAGGAAAACCATCTTATGGACTGGAAGAATGCAGAGCTGCTGATACGGGAACCAGACAAAATCCGCAGGAAGTGTTTAGAAGCAGCAATCATTCAAGGAACGAATGCTATTGAACAAAACAGGGGCATGTTTAACATCTCGCCTCACATTATTCCCCTAATACCCATGGCCAGCAAAATATTAAATATCTAACACCCTTTGTGGACATTTCGCCCACAGACGTTTGGGCCAGCATTCTCATCCTTTCCCAGTGTCCAATCACCCCCCCCCCTTCTCCTCCTCCTCTTCCTTCCCCCCTCTTTTCTCTCCCCTTTACCTTATTTAATCTCAAGCATTTGTATCTCAACTTGTACTTGAAAAAGCTGTAATAAGCGAAACGTCGTACAATAAAGGCTCCGTCCTCACATGGTGTTTATCTCATCAATGTATTGTCTTACTGCACTGTTTCTGACCCTGGGGGAATTGGTAGATGCAGGGATGCATGCCCCTTCATCCATGAGGAGCTAAGATAGTGTAGGGAAGAAAGGGTGGTGGATAGGAGTGGGTATGCCTTTTGACTTGGCTAGCTCTCTTGAAAGGGGGAAAAAGCCTTATGGTATATGGATAGACAGACTTGCTTGAACCACCTTCAAATTCTGTGCCTCCACTCCATACAATGCCATGAGGTGCAATCACCCCATCATACAACCTTTTTTTGCATTCATTCCCATACTTCCTGTAATACTTTTCATTCCTCCAAAAATTCATTTGCTTCTCTAAAGCAGCTCGCACGCCAGTGCAACCATATACCTCCTTACATGGGAGGTAGCCAAAAACAAAGGCACAGAAAACATATGTGAATTTAAAGCTAAATCTGACCAATGAAAGCACAAAGACAAGAGCCAATATACACAGCTCTCATCAAGTATTTTACAATTAAGGAATTACACAAACACACCCTTTGGTTCATTCAACAAAACATAGATCTTTACTTTGGATTGCGTCTGTACAATGCTTACCTGCAATCTTTTCTCAAAGTACTGCCGGTGTAGAATGGCATCCTTTCCCAAATGTTTGTGGTACCTGAACATCATTTTCAATTTTTCATAGGAAGCTCTCTCCTCTACAGATTCTTTGGGCTGTGCATGAATACTCACTGTAAAAAACATAAAAACAACCAATTTTAATGTGGCAGCAAAGAGGAAACTATTTTTGTTAACTTCTTATTTTCTATTTTGTCAAAGTGTTTTGTTTCAATGTCTTTGACCTGAACAGTGTGGTGGGAGAAGGGGGATGATCTACATGTAGGTAAGGATGATGAATGGATTTTGGATATGTGTAGGGTGGGTGTCCAATTTTCATTTGGCCACCCCTCTTATATGGGGGAAAAGGACTTTTGATATGCATATCAAAAAGATAATCATACATATACCAAGGGCTCTCCCCTCCCCTTACAAGGCAGGTAGCCAAAGTCAAAGGCATAATTCCACTCACACACATTTCATCCCCACATACTCCACTCCCATTCACAACCCCTCCCTCCCTCTTTTCTTGGCTCCTCCTGGATGATGGGTCATCCATGCATCTTGCCCGTTGCCCTGGGTCAGAAGCAATGCAGCAAGACACAGCACATCCACAGCAAGGCTGCTTCATTTAATTAGCAACCCTCCCCACTCCTTCCCCTCATGCATAAAAAGAGAAGACAAGGAGAAATCCTTTTGGGCTGTGTCAGAATATAATTCACACACTCCCTAACCCCCCCCCTCCCATCCAAAAGATAATAATGATGATAATATGATTTAACGTCATAAACACGCCCCCCTGTCGGAAGGCTAGGGTGGTGCCCCTCACAGAGGGCTTTTGTAGCATGGAATTTAATGCTGGTGGCAGGATTCGAACCACCATCCCCTTGACCTTCGCCGCAAGTAATGATGCCCTAACCCGCTCAGCCAGCGAGTTTTCTCAAAGATAATAATACATATGTTTTCATACCAAAAATACTTTTCACCCTTTCAAGACTGAGTCAAAGCAACCCACCCATTGATCGTCCCATCTGAGAACTTCATGGATGAAGGGTCATCCCTGACCTTTGCCACAATGCTCGTGTCAAAGGCAATGCAACAGCAAGACGCAACATTTCCACAGCAGGGCTCAACAGGTGGAGCTGGTTCACCCCCACTGAATCATTTATATGGTGACCTCACCAAATAAGAGAATTTTTTAAATCAAGACTAGAAGAATTTCCCTTCGAGCTGCATTATTTCCTCATCCATTTATAATCTCTGTGAGGAGCACCATCCTAGCCTTCCGATAGTGGTGGAGTGTGTGATGTTAAACCTTATCATATTTATAACCACAATCAATTTTCATCCATGAGAAGCTAAGATGAGAGGGTAACAAGGGTAATGGATGGGAGTGTGTATCTCTGATTTGGCAACCCCCCTTATAAGGAGGAAGAAGCCCTTGGTATACTGATTGGTAGATTTACAACCACTCTCCATTCACTCTTTATCTTTTGCACTCTCTCTTCCTTGCTCCACAGACATTCATCTTACGGCCAATGCCTCCTCCACCAAATCCATCCATTGGATTCCTGGTCTTCCCCTGACTTTTCTTCATCCATTTCTGGAATATAAGAGAAGCAGAGAGGAAAAGTTTAAATGTGTTTGAGATTAAATGTCTGCGAAGGTAGGGGTTACAAAGTTGGATCAAGCAAGAAACGAGGCGGGGAAGTGAGCTGGGGTGGAAAAGGAGATAGCAGATAGAGTTGATGAAAGAGTATTGGGATGGTTTGGACACATGGAAAGAGAGAAGAAGGATTAGTAAATGAGGTGTGGAAGGCAGAGGTGGAGGGAATGAACTTGAAGGGACAATTGAGGATGAGATGGATGGATGGGATAAAAGGGGCACTGAGCAAGTATAGGAGAAGGCAAGAGAGGTGAGTAGAGAATGGTCTCACTGCCTCACTATTGTAACCCCTAAGGATGAACCCTGGACAGGGTTTGAAATGTTGGGATTAAAGTACCTGTTCCCGAGTCCAGTGCATTTTATTTCTACATATACCAAGGTCTTTTTTTTTTTTTTTTTCCCTTACAAAGGAGGTAGCCATAGTCAAAGGCATACTTATACCATATATTTTTCATCTATGACTTTTTAAATGGGGCGGTCAAGTCAAAGCATATACCTAGTTTTCACCTTTCCACACCCACCCCACACCTATCTGTTGTCTCCGTAATCTTTTGCACCAGCCCCCTGGCCAACTGCTCAGGTCAGAGGCATTGCAGCAAAACACATTGTCTCTATAACAGAGCCTAAGAGCCAAAACTGGTTTCACAAAAAAGTATATATACATATACCAAGGGCTTTTTCCCCCCCATACAAGGGAGGTAGCCAAAGTCAAAAAGCATAATTCCACTCCCATTCACCACCCTTTCTTCCCTCTCATCTTGGCTCCTCCTGGATGATGGATCATCCCTGCATCTTGTCCATTGCCCTGGGTCAGAAGCAATGCAGCAAGACACTTCACATCCATAGTACAGCTGTTTCATTTAATCAGTGACCCCCTTCTCCATCACCTCGTACAAAAAACTTTGAAGATGGAGAAATCACTTCAGGCTCCATCAAAATATCATGCACACATAACCATTCCCTAACCACCCTATCCCCAACTCACTCATTTCCATGCATACATATACCAAGGGCTCTTTCCCTCTTACCAGGGGGGTAGCCAAAGTCTAAAGGCATAATTCCACTCCCATCCACCCCCTCTCCCTTCCTTCTTGTCCATCATCCTGGATCAGAAGCAGTGTAGCAAGCAAGGGTGTTTCATTTAATTGGCAACCCCCCTCCTTTATCACTTCATTGTTTGCAGTCATGGCATATGCCCACCCTTCAACCATCCGACAATCATTTATCTTCTATCTTGGCTCCTTGTAGATGGAGGGTCATTCACATCCCTACCCACCGCTCGGGTAAGCAACAATACAGCAAGACAGCACCTGCATTAAATACAATTCTTCCACAGCAGAACCCAATAAGCCAGAGCTGCTTTACTACCATCACTTTGGTGTACCGTATATACTCATCTATAGGTCGAAATCTTAAGGAATTTTCTTTAGGCCAAAACCTAGGAGTCGACCTATACACAAGTAATAATCTTGTTAGGTTGAAATCCAGACATGACAAGAAAGGCTAGGAAGAATTTTTACCTTTTCTTTAGGTTCAGAAATTAAAATATTTACCTACTAGTTACTACCAGTAAACATTGGGGACATAAAATACACGGTACGTACCAAAACATGTGAAATTCCTTCTAGATACGGTAATCCCATACGGAATACGATAAACACTGGCTTTGGTGCCCGGTGTTTGGTTGTTGTGTATTTTCGTCTTCGTGATGTCTTTTATCGTCCTGCTTGTCTGGCACACTACTTCCAAATTGGTGGTTCTTAAAATACGTGTCAGGTTGGTGGCAACGTCGCTGGTTGGCAACACGAGACGTCTTGTTGTGCAGCAGGACAGCACAACAAGATGTCTCATGTTGCCACCAACCTGACACATATTTTAAGAACCACCAATTTGGAAGTAGTGTGCCAGACAAGCAGGACGATAAAAGACATCACGAAGACGAAAATACACAACAACCAAACACCAGGCACCAAAGCTGGTGTTTATCGTATTCTGTGTTCAGAATGTGATAAAGTTTACATTGGAGAAACGTCACGCAACCTGAATACACGAATACATGAACACCGTTACGACGTCAGGCATGATGTCACCACCAATGCATGTGTGACACATAGAAACAAGGAAAACCATCTTATAGACTGGAAGAATGCAGAGCTGCTGATACGAGAACCAGACAAAATCCGCAGGAAGTGTTTAGAAGCAGCAATCATTCAAGGAATGAACACGAACAAAATAGGGGCATGTTCAACATCTCGCCCCATATAATTCCCCTAATACCCATGGCCAGCAAAATTTTTTTAAAATATCTAAACCACCCTTTGTGAACATTTTGCCTACAGACGTTTGGGCCAGCATTCTCAACCTTTCCCAGTGTTTAATCCCCCTCCCCCTTCCCCCTACTTCTTTTCTCTCCCTGTTCCCTCCTTTCCCCTTATCTAATCTGAAGCATATGTATCTCAACTTGTACTTGAAAAGGCTGTAATAAGAGAAACGTTGTACAAATAAAGGCTCCGTCCTCATATGGTGTTTAACTCGTCAGTTTTGTTGGCAACTGCTACTTTCATGAAAAAAAAAAACAACTTGGTAATCTGTTCAAGTTTTTTACTCTGCTGAAATGGCAACTTCAGTGAAACTTATTAGATATTAAAATCAGTAAACTTGAAAAACACAAACCAAAATATATCAGAATTAATGAAGTGAAAAAACCATAATAATCAATTGCTATACCAGGCAAGCCATGCCACTTCAAAGCAGACAGTGGAATGCTCACAGCACCAAAACAAAAACAAGCCACTCGACCTATACATGAGGTATATGGAAAATTCCAGATTTTTTGGCCAAAAATGGGGGGTCGACCTTTACACGAGATCGACCTATAGACGAGTATATACGGTATGTTGACCTTCCTCCTCATCCACTCAAAATAATTTGTGTAGCAGATGGAACATTCCTTCATCCATTCATTCCTATCTTCCTTTCAAGACATTTCACATGCTTCCCAAAGCCCCTTCTGCCACTCTGAACGAGGAATTAACGTGAGAAAAGGAAGGGGAAAATCTGAAAAAACATTTGCCACCAAATTCTAAAACATAACCATGAAAAGGTACTTACTCATGGTTTCCTTTTCAGCTTTGACTGCATGAAGATATTTTCTTCTATTTTCTTTCAATATATGTGCTAACCGACGATATTCACCAATATACAGGGACTGAAATAAAACAGTATTATAAATACTAGAACACCAATATCTTCTAAAAACTTGGTACCTTCAAATGGTGGTCCTGCAAGATGGACATCAACAACCTCACCATCTACTCTGTTCAATCCCAAGGGGCAGAATAATTTTCTGTCTATCTATATACCAATAGACTTCTTCCCCCTTCATCCACCCATTTGTTTCCCTTACAAAAAGAATTTTCTTTAAGAATACCAACATAAGATTCTAACAGTGGTATTCTTAAAAAAAAGAAAAAGAAAGAAAAAAATAAATAAATAAAAACTTCCCCTTCCAAGGATTTATGATTTATATAAGTTTATACAAGGAAAGATTTTTTTTAAGAATACCACCATTAGCTCCTTGTGGATGAAGGTTCATCTCTATCCCCTGCCCAGGTCAGAAGCAATGCAGCAAGACACAGCACATCCACAACGGGGCCAGCCACTTCATTTACCTGGCAACCTGTGGCGATTCTAGGACTATGAAAGTGGGAGGGCCAGCTGAAAAACTGTGGGGGCCATGGCCCTCCCAGCCACCCCCCCCTAGAATCGCCACTGTGTGTGACGCGGTTGGTACTGCAGTAGTATTTACCAAGGTGTGTGTGTGTGTATATATATATATATATATATATATATATATATATATACATACATACATATACCAAGGCTTTTTCCCCCTTCCAAGGGAGGTAGCCAAAAAGGGAAAGGCATAAAAACACTCCCACCCATTTCATCCCTAAATACACTCCACACCCCTCCCACCCTTCCTCTCATCTGAGCACCTCCTGGATGACGGGTCATCCCTGCACCCTGCCCACCGCCCTGGGTCAGAAGCAGTGTCGCAAGACACAGTACATCCACAGCAAGGCCGCTTCATTTAATCGGCGACCCCCCCTCTCCGTCCCCCTTTGCATATAAGGAGAGGACGGGGAGAAATCCCTTCGGGCTGCGTCAAAATTTACTCACACATACTACCCCACCCCCCAGCCCATTCCTCCTCATGCAGTCACAACATCATCCATATACAACCATTCTCCACTCACCTCTATCTTCCGTCCTCTCCCTTCCTTCCTCAACAGACATTCCCCTCTTCCCCAAAGCCCCCTTCACCCCATCCATCCACCTCATCCTAGGACGTCCCCTCATGTTCACTCCCTCCACATCTGCCTTCCATACCTCTTTTACTAGTCTTTCTTCACTCATTCTTTCCATGTGTCCAAACCATCCTAATATTCTTTCATCAACCCTCTCTCCCAAATCCTTTTTCACCCCTGTTCTCCTCCTCACCTCCTCATTTCTCACTCTATCTAGCCTAGTAACCCCCACCATACTTCTCAGACACCTCATCTCAAACACATTCAAACTCCTTCTCTCTTCTTCTCTTATGTTCCACGTTTCTGCCCCATACAGTGCTGTTGGCACAATCACTCCTTCATACAGTCTCCTCTTCGCATCCATTCCCAAATGTCTATTTCTCATTACACTCTTTAAACCACCAAGGCATTTACTCGCTTCTCTCAATCTACATTCTACCTCCACCTTCACTCCACCTTTTCCTGCAACACTTGCACCCAAGTATCTAAAACTATCCACTTCCTCCAGTCGCTCTCCCTTAATGTTCACTTCCAGTCTACTGCCACTTTCACCCCTTGTTGTTGTTGTTGTCGTTCCCTAGACTGTCTGTCCGAGCAGTCCCGTCTCCCCAAGGAAGGCCACAGCCGAAACTGGGTTTTCCCACAAATCCTTTATAGAGTGTATGTTGTGTTGTTCGCGTGCATGATTGTGTATAATGCAGTCTTCCATTATGTGTTGTATGGTATGGGGTGAAGTGTTACATCCTGGGCAGCTGTTCACAACACGGTCGTCCAGCCTCTTCTGGTAGCTTAGAAGTGCTGGGTGGTGACCGCATCGCAGTCTGGCCAAGTGGACTCTGTCCTTACGTGGGAGAGAGGATTCAGAAGGGTGGATATCAGGGGGTCTGGCATGCAGCAGTGTGTTGTCTTTCAGTGTGTTAATGGAGCGGTGAGTGATATGATTATGAATATGTTTCCGGAGGCTGGTATTCGGTGGTTGTGGAGGAAGAGAAGAGAGAATCTGTGTGAAATAAAGGTCTTTGGGTGTAGTTTTAATGTTTCTTGGTGTGTGTGGGTGTTCTGCTATGTAGTGTAGCGGGTGTGATGTGTTTGTGGTGGCTGCAGCAAGTGTTTGTGTGCCTCTCATGTCGAGGTGGTCTTTGACTTTGAGGACTTTTGTTTCATGGTGTAAATGGTCTGTAGGTGATGTATTTGTGCAGCCTGTAATTGTTTTTAGGGCTTTGTTTTGTATGATTTGAAGGGTGTTGTGGTGTGTCTCACTGAGATTAGGAGCCCATGCAGGACTCGCATAATTCATCACTGAGCGTATGCATTGTTTGTATATTGTTATATTAGTTTCTTTGTTTTGTCCAAATGTTGTTCCAGTGATTGACTTAAGTGCGTTAAGTCTAGGTGTGCATTTGTTTTTTATGGTTGTGAGGTGTTGTTTGAAAGACATGGATGTATCGTATGTTACACCAAGAATTTTCGGTGTGTTTGTGTGTGGTATTAGAGTGTTGTTGATGTAGAGATGAGGTATGTATTTGTGTTCTTTTGTCCAGTTGGTGAGAAGTGT
The DNA here is from genome assembly GCF_046742065.1 of Oratosquilla oratoria. Lineage (NCBI taxonomy): Eukaryota > Metazoa > Arthropoda > Malacostraca > Stomatopoda > Squillidae > Oratosquilla > Oratosquilla oratoria. The sequence continues at coordinate 5,169,841 of NC_134800.1, read as the reverse complement.
TGCTGTAGATTTGGTTGGAGCTATTTTGAGTCTGTTTGTGATGAACCATGTGTTGAGTGTGTCAAGGTAAGGCTGGATTATTTCTGCAGCTTTGTCTGTGTTACGATGTGTGCATGTGATTGTTATGTCGTCTGCGTAGGAAGAGATTTGTATTTCTGAGGTGTCTGGCGTGGGTAAGTCATGCATGTATAGATTAAATAATGTGGGGGATAGAACCGAGCCCTGTGGTACTCCGTTCTTAATGTTTCTGATGTGCGATGATTGGCCATTATATGACACATGAGCATTCCTGCCCGCCAGATAATTGGCCAGCCATCTTTTGGTGTTATTGTGCATGTCTGTGTTATATATTTTATTTGTTAGGTTGTGGCGGGGGATAGCATCAAAAGCTTTACTAATGTCCAATGTTATAAGAAGTGTTCTGTGGTGGGGCCTATCTGAATTGATGCCATCTAAAATTCTTTGTGTGAGGTTTGTCAGAAGAGTGTTTGTGGAGTGTAGTGGCCTAAAACCGTGTTGTGAGTCAGCAAGGGGAATATATGGTGTGACAAGTTTAAGTATTAGGCGTTCAATGACTTTAGAGGGGGTGCAGAGAAGTGTGATTGGGCGGTGCGATGTTGGGATTGTTGGGTCTTTGTTCGGTTTTGGAATGGTGATTATTTTACCATGCTTCCAGATGTCGGGTATTGTGTTGTGTGAATAGCTGTAGTTTGCAATGTTTGTGAGTGCGTGTATACCTTGTGGTCCAATGTGTTTTAGGTGTATGTTGCTTATGTTATCAGGGCCACAGGCAGATGAGTGCTTGAGACTATGCAATATGAGTTTTGTCTGACTGTCTATGAAGGGTGTATAGTCTGAGTCTGTGGGAAAGTCTTTCTTACGTCGAATGGTGCGTCGGTCGTCAGGGTGAGATGTAAGATGGCTTGTCTGTGCAAAATGACGTATGAGTGCGTTTGCTTGTTGTCTGTTTGAGGGTAGGTTATCTGTTGTTGTGATTATTGCTGCGTGAGAGCGTGTAGTGTTAGTGTTGGATAGTGTGATGCTGTTGAGTGTTTTGTACAATTTGCTGGTGTTTGTTTTGTGATCAAGTGTATTGATAAAGTTTTGCCAATTTTGTGTTTTTTGTTCATGTATTTTATTGGCAATCACAGTGTTTAGTGTTTGTATTTGGTCTGCTATGTTTTGAGGGATAGGTGTGGGGGTATCGTGTTTAAGTGTGTCACGTTGTCTGATGAGGCCTTGGATTTCTGGTGTGAAGTTGGGGTTGTGTGATTTTCTGTTGCCTCTAGGGATGTATCTCTTGTCTGCGTTTTGTATGATTGTATTAAAAGCGTGCACAGCATTGTTTATGTTTGTGATTGGTGTACTGTTAAGTGTTTCAAAATGTTGTTCTGTCTCTTCATTAAAGGCTTCCCAGTTAGCTCTCTTGTAATTGGTGTAAGTGTGTCTGTGGCCAGCTGGGGTGCATCTTGTTTTGGTGGTGATGATGATTGGAAGGTGGTCAGAACCAAGGGCTCCGACCACTCTCCATGATGTTGTTGGGGTTAGGCAGGGGGAGCAAAAGGTGATATCAGGAGAGGAGGGAGTGTAGAGGGCTTGGTATGGGATATGTGTATGATTATGCGTGTTGTTCATGATAGTCAATGAGTCGAATTGAGTCTGTATATCAAGCCCTCTGTCTGTGTCAGGGTTGTCGACAAACCAGGCAGACGACTTGGCGTTGAAGTCACCACCCATGATCAGGTTAGGGATTGAGGTTAGTTGGCTGAGTTGAGGTCTGAAGGTGTTTGGAACTGTGGGGGATGATTGGGGGGGAATGTACATGTTAACTATTGTTAGTGTTGAATTGTTGCCTGTGCGGATACGAATGGATTGGGTTTCTGTTGTGTTATCTGTGGTAGGGAGGAGAATTTTGGTTGTGGCACTTGTGTCCACAAAACAGATGGAATGGTGGATCAGGGTGATGAGTCCACCGCCATTGCCGTCAGTCCGGTCTTGTCTGATGGTGGTGTAATTATGAAATGATGGTGTTTTGTGTGAGTGTCTTAATTTTGTTTCTTGTAGAATTGCAATGTGTATGTTGTGTTGTTTAAGAAAGTGTTCAAGTTCATGTTTTTTAGTGTTTATACCGTCAATGTTGTGTTGTAATATGTTGATGTTGTGTGTTTTGTATGTGTTGTATGTTGCCGTTTGGGGTTGAGGTTGGGGTGGTAGTGGGGAAGGTGTAGGATCTGGGTCAGAGGGGGGGAAAGGAGAGATCGGGGACAAAGGAAGGGGAGTACTAATCGGGGGTAAGGGCAAAGGGAAATTGTGAGTGGGTAAGGGTGTTGGCTGTGGTTGGGGAGGTGGGATTGGGGTTACTGGAGGGCAGGTAGAACATGTCCAAGTGTTTGTGTATTGGTTTGTGTCAGCAAGTGTTGTACAAGTGAGGTGGGCCCAGTTTTTGCACATATTGCACTGAACTGAGCCCTTTGTCTGTCTGCTCGAAGTAATGGGTTTAGAGCATGTTGGGCATGTGTATTTTGTGGTGGGCCCAGGATTGCTCTCTACATCTCCGGCTAAAAGTAGAAGAAGAGGGGTGATCGCCGGAAAATGACCCCTCAGTGCAGAAAAAACGTAACATTGTGTGTTGGAAAAAAAGGATTGTGGTACTCCCCCAGGTAGGCGTAGCTCCTCCTTGGGGATCGGTGCCATCTGCGTAGAGCTGATGGCCAGGGGTAGATGCTGCTGTTTGGCCCCCAACTCTTGGGGTTGGGGGGTGGTCCCACGACGTAGACGTTGCAGCTCCAGGCTCACCCCTTGTACATCTCATCACCTTACTTTTACCCACATTTATCTTTAGCTTTCTTCTATCACATACTCTCCCAAACTCTGCCACCAGCTTCCTCAATCCCTCCTCTGACCCTGCCACAAGCTCAGTGTCGTCCGCAAACAACAGCTGGCTCACCTCCCACTTTTCTCCATTTTCTTTAACCATCTCCAATCCCTGACTCACTACCCTAGCATTCACCTCTCGCACCACCCCATCCATGTATAAGTTGAACAGCCAGGGCGACATAACGCATCCTTGACGAAGTCCCACCTTTACTTCAAACCACTCACTCTCTCCATTTCCAATCCTAACACATGCTCTACTACTCACATAAAAACTCTTGACAGCTCCCAAAAGCTTTCCTCCTATCCCATAAATCTGCATAACCTCCCACAGTGCCTTTCTGTCTACCCTATCATAAGCCTTCTCCAGATCCATAAAAGCCCAAAAAACATCCTTCCCCTTTCCTATAGCTTTCTCACATATCTGTCTTACCACAAAGATCTGATCTACACAACCTCTACCCGTCCTAAATCCACACTGTTCCTCACCAATTACTCCTTCTGTTCCTCTCCTAATCCTCTCAATTAGGATTCTCCCATAAGCCTTCCCTACTACACTCAACAGGCTAATCCCTCTGAAATTACTACATTCACACTTGTCCCCTTTTCCCTTGTAAAGAGGAACTATACAGGCACTACTCCAGTCCTCCGGTACTCTACCCTCTCTCCAGCAAACATTAAATAATCTCACCAACCAGTCCACCATCACTGAACCTCCCTTTTTCAGACATTCTGCATGACATCCATCCAGACCAGGTGCCTTACCTGCTTTCATCATCTTTACAACTGCCTTCACCTCATCCTTCCTTATTTCTTCTCCATTCTCCTCACTCATCACTCTCATTTTCTTCGTATTTCCCACTGCAGCTATCTTTCCTTCCCTATCCTCCTTCACATTCAGCAACTCCCTAAAATATTCTGCCCATCTTCCCCTCACTGCCATCTCTTCCATTATCAACTCTCCATCTGTACCTTTTACCTTTTCTTCCCTACTTGATTCGCCTCCTCTTCCTCTCTTAATTTCTTTCCAAAACATCTTTTTATTACTTTCAAAATTTTCTGTCATACTCCTACCCCATTTCACATCTGCTCTCCTCTTTGCCTCCTTTACCTTTTGCTTTACTTCTCTTTTCTTTTCTTTGTACGTCTCATATGACTCCCCTGTCCTCTTTTGTAACCAATCTGTGAATGCTCGCTTCTTCTCTTCTACAGCCTTCTTTGTTTCCTCATCCCACCATTCACTACCCTTTCTTCTATTTCCCCCTGTCCTTCTTGTTCCACACACCATCCTTGCACACTTTAAGACTCCCTCCTTGAACCATCCCCATTCCTCCTCCACACCCATCTCTGCTCTATCCTTTACTCCCTCCCACTCCTCCTTCAGCTTCTTTTCGTACTCCTTCTCCTTTTCCTTTTCATTCAAGGAGTTCACTCTAAGAACCTCCCTACCTTTTGTCCCTTTCCTCCTTCTCCATCTATCCTCCACTCTCAACTTACCTTCCACCAAAAAATGATCTGATATTCCCCCACCCTCTCCCCTTAGCACATGTACATCCTTAACTCTTCCTATCATAATCCTATTTACCACTACATAATCCATTAGCGCTCTATCTACCACCCTTCCCTCCACCACCCTCTCCCATGTGTACTTATGCTTGACTTTCTTCCGAAACACTGTATTTGCTATCATCAACTCTCTTTCTAGACACATTTCCACCATCAACTCTCCACTACGATTCTTTCCTAGAACTCCACACTTCCCAACCACTCCATCGATTGGACCATTTCCCACTCTAGCATTAAGGTCTCCCAGTACTATTACATTGACATTTCTTCCTAAACCCTCTATGCACTCATTTAAATCTATCCAAAAGGCCTCCCTACAAAAAAACGGGGGGGGCCAACCTGGGGGCCAGCTGAAAAACTGGGGGAGCCATGGCCCTCCCAGGCCCCCCCCTAGAATCGCCACTGATGGCAACCCTCCCTACTTGTCCTATCATGTGAAAATAGAGTTGTGGAGAAATCCCTTTGGGCCACATCAATTTATAATTCCATTCACATCATACACACAAGGCTGAAAAAATAACTACAGATGTGTGGCTACAACACTGTATGGGGGCAGAAAGGAAAAATTAAAATGTGTTTGAGATGAAGTGCTTGAGAGGTATGGAGATTACAAATTGGATAGAGTGAGACATGAGGAGAGTGGAAGTAGAAAGGGAGCAAACTGTAGATAGGGCTGATGAAAGAATGCTGGGATGGTTTAGGCACATGAAAAGATCAAGTGAGGGAAAACTATTGGAGAGAGAAAAAAAAAAAAAAAAAAAAAAAAAAAAAAAAGGCAGAGGTGGATGAAGTGAGCTTGAGGGAAGGCCTGGAACGAGATGGAGGAAGTGAATGGGGCCTTTAGTAAAAGCAAAATGAAAATGCAAGGGATCAAGTCTGAATGGATAGTGGTCATAAATGGATAACTGATGTGGCTTGAATTTCTCCTTGTCTTCCCTATTTTCGAAAGCGGGGACTGGGAGGGAAGGCTGCCATGTAAATGAAGCAGTGGGCTTAAACTATTTTGTGGATATGCCATCTTGCTATATTGCCTCCGACCTGGGTACTGGGTGGTCACTGATGGCCCTTCATCCACCAGGAGTAAGACAGAAAGGAAATGGATGATGAATGGACATGGGTTGGGTAGCATACCTTGGCTGGCTCTCCACCATATATTGGGGAAGAAGCCTTTTGGTATTTAGACAGTGTGGATACAATCATAACTCCATATAACTAACCTTCAATCTTTGAATTTTTTCAAGATAAATCTTTGCAATTTCTTCTGTTGTGTAAATTTGTGCATGTTCCAACGGGTCTTCGTCTGAACCTGCCGACTCTACTTCACTGTCTGCCTCTGACCGCCACAAGGCATCAATTGGATCAGCGGCATCACTGTCACTATCACTGGCATAGTCTAGATTTGCTGCTGTACTGCTAACCACACTTGCAGGATCAGGAATCGCTGAATGTTAAGAAAAGTTATGTCCTAACTGGAACTATATTGTCATTAATTACTTTATTTCATAACACAATTGTTTGCACCTAAGCACTCATGGAAAAAAAAAAAAATATTTTTTACACTTTCCAAAAATAACTACACACTTTAGTTAGGAATGAAATTGGTGCTTCACTTCATACCCAACCAATTACTATACATTTCTTCAATTATGTACCATTCTTTCTAGTTACTGGGTTCCTCATACAGGCCTCCATTCCACCATTCAGCTCTGATTCCACTTACTCTCCCTACTCTATTACCCAGATAATGATTCAGTAAAAAAAAGAGAAAGAAATTAAAAGGTAAGCAGAAACTGAACAGGAAAAAGAACACCTACTTCTTAACAAGTATGGTGGGGGTTACATACATGCATATACCAAGGGCTCTTTCCCCCTTACCAGGGAGGTAGACAAAATTAAAAGACATAATTCCACTCCACTCCCATTCACCACCCCTGGATGGGGTTACAAGGATGGATAAAGTGAGAAATGAGGTGAGGCAGAGATCTGGATGTGGATATGGAGCTGGCAAATAGGGCTGATCAAAGAATACTGGGATGGTTTGGGTATGTGGAGAGAAAAAGTGAAGAAAAACTGGCAAAATGTATAGAGATAACTTGAGGGGAAGATGGAGAATGAGGTGGATGGATGGGGTGAAGAGGGTCTTTGGTAAAAGTGGAATATCTGATGAGCTGGGATGGAAGAGAGCTTGATATAAGTGTGAATGGAGAGAGGTTGTAAACTGATGATAAGCTGACATAGCCTGAAGGGATTTCTCCAAGTCTTCTTAAATTACTTATGAGTGGACAAAGATGGAAGGTCACAATGTAATGAAACAGTGAGGGTAAACCAGCTTTGGCTGTTGGACTCTGCTGTGGAGGTCTTTCTGCACTGCTTCTGACCCAGGCAGTGAATGGAGGAAATAATATAGCCTGTAGGAATATCCATCTCGTCTGATCTATAAGTTTCTTGAATGGAGGATTTTTTTCTTTCTTTTCTACTGCTGCCAGATAACGAATTGGAAGGGGAAAACCAGCTCTACCTGTCAGGCCCTACTGTGGAAGCACTGAGCCTTGATGCAGTGTCTTTGACCCTGGCAATGTGGCAGGAGAAGGAAGACCCTTCATATGTCAGATGCTTGGACATGAGGTGTGACAAACGGGTTTTGGTCATGTGCAGGGTGCATGCATGCTTTGACAAAAAAAAGGAGGAGCATGCTGACAGGAGACCTTTTGGTCCATATCTAGGTCGGTTGAAGAGCTCAGACACACAAACACGCTTATTAAAGTGGGACAGAAGAGAAACAAGAGGACATGAAAAGAAGCTAAAGAAGGACAGTTACAGAAGAGACCTGAAAAAGAATAGCTTCCCACATAGAGTGATTGATGTCTGGAACAAACTGAACAGAGAAACAGTAAATCCCAAAACTATACACTATTTTAAGAATAAACTGGATGTGGAGAGATACGAAAATGGGTCACTGTGAGCATAGCTCTCGTCCCATAAAATACAACTAGGTAAATGCACCCTTACAAGGGGGAGAAGGCCTTCTGGTGTGTGCATGTATGCATGTACACTCAGACCTCACCAAACATGAGTGTTAGATTCCTTAGCCATCATGCAGGATGAAATTCATGTTGGGCGAATAACAAGTCTTATGGGAACAGACAAGTTAGCTTCTCTGACCCTCTCCAGACAGTGGCACACAACACAACCAGGCAGGCTATTCAAATGCTATTATGAATCATGGTCGTGTTTGGCAAATGCTGGGATATCTTAACTATTTGTGTAAACGTGAAATTTCGTGCGTGGTGAAGTTGTGTTGGGCGTGGTCTAATAGTATACATACCAAGTCCTTATCACAAAGGGTTCAAAGGAGTCAGTGGTAAGGTATTATACTATTAAGAAATGGAGAAGGAATTTAACAAATGACTATATTAACATGACAATGATGGGTATCTGTAGGTGGTCCTATGAGACTGAGGTTTCTATGTTCCATTGTTCCTTCTAGCTTTACACCTCATGGATGAAGGGTAATCCCTGGTCCTTGCTCCACTGCTTGGGTCTGAGGCAAAGCAGTTGGGCAACACCTCCACAGCAGGACACAAGAGCTGGAGTCAGATTACCTATTTTGCTTTATTTCACATCACCCCTGTCCCCTCTCATCCATTTCAGAAATACACAGAACAAACAGGAAGAAATCCCCTTCGGGCTGTGTTACTTTCTCTCTCATTTACAACCCTCCATTCACTCTTGTCTTTTAAACTCTCTCTTCCTTGCTCGACAGACATCCTTAAAGTGTTGCTATTTAAGAACAGCAAGAATGGGGAATAATAATACCTACCATTTTGTCCTGCACTTGTGGAATCCATTTTATGATGGCCGAGTTCTGCCAGAAGGGTTTCTGGTGTTTCTCTCGACCTCCTTTTGCGCACGGCTCTTTGTCGCAGAAGAAGAGATTTTCTCGAATGGTCCAAACAGTACCTGCAACACAAATGGTTGATTATGCAAGTGACTACTTATTTAGTGTCACAAAATTCATATTTTTCAAATCTACAGTCAATCAATCAATTGTATCCTCAAGTTTGGCTGACTGGAATGCTGCAGCCTGACAACAACAGGCACTAGTCCTTGAGCTCTCCCTTAGACTTCAACAACCATTCTCCACTCACCCCTATCTTAGGTCCCCCCCCTTCCTTCCTCATACAATTTATACTTTTGAGATTTTTGATGCTCCTTCAGACAAATCAAGCAGCATCCTTACATTTGGAGACAAACTGTCAATCAAAGGAATGCTGAGGCACTTTCCCTACCCCCCCCCCCTATTTCTGATATTCTTAAATCTCTCCAGCACCAAAGACCCGACAAAGTTAACAAAATGAATAACACACTCAATCAGTAGCAACACAGAGTTTGGACATCTGAAGGGATTGATGAAGAGGAGATGGGACCTTGTAAGTATATCTCCTTTCCTATTTCACAATTAGGTCAATCAATCCATTGTCCAATCTGAAGGGATTGATGGAGAAGACATGGGACCTTGTAAGTATATCTCCTTTCCTATTTCACAATTAGGTCAATCAATCCATTGTCCAATCTGAAGGGATTGAAGGAGAAGAGATGGGACCTTGTAAGTATATCTCCTTTCCTATTTTACAATTAGGTCAATCAATCCATTGTATATCTCCTTTCCTATTTTACAATTAGGTCAATCAATCCATTGTATATCTCCTTTCCTATTTTACAATTAGGTCAATCAATCCATTGTATATCTCCTTTCCTATTTTACAATTAGGTCAATCAATCCATTGTATATCTCCTTTCCTATTTTACAATTAGGTCAATCAATCCATTGTATATCTCCTTTCCTATTTTACAATTAGGTCAATCAATCCATTGTATATCTCCTTTCCTATTTTACAATTAGGTCAATCAATCCATTGTATATCTCCTTTCCTATTTTACAATTAGGTCAATCAATCCATTGTATATCTCCTTTCCTATTTTACAATTAGGTCAATCAATCCATTGTCCAATCTGAAGGGATTGAAGGAGAAGCGATGGGACCTTGTAAGTGGAGCTCCATTGTCCCAGGTTGCTCTCGCCAGAGACCATGCCTTCCAGGTAACCAGCAATGCCCACAAAGCAAGATGAGGTGTTTGGTGTCTTCTGTGTGGTGATTGTATCTGGGATAATTTGTATCTGGCTAGGCTTATCCTGTGATAGTACGATTCTAAAATTGGAAGGTGGCCTAAACAGGGATGCTTGTGATCTTGCTCGTCATGGAAAGGATTTTTTAGTAAAGGACCTTAAGGAGAAACAGCTGGAGGAAGAGCATGAGAGAGGGCCTTAAGGAGAAACAGCTGGAGGAGGAGCAGGTGATGGACCGAAATTTGTGGAAATGACTAGCGAGAACGCCCCCCCCCCAAAAAAAAAAAAAAAAAAAAATTGTCTAGGGGAGTTTGGGCCTTAGTCTTGGAGTGATTCTTGTGTGGCCTGACAGTGTACGCGCTTTTGTACGGATATGATGAATGGAGCTAGAGGCACATTGTTGTAGATGTTGAGTAGTATACTGCTACAGGATTTACATACAATTCTCTTGTGTTATATGATGCATCACTATACAACAGTTCACATGTACAATCTCTATGTTGTTATGTTTGATCCCTTTCACAATCAGGCAAGCTTAAGCAGATCAGTTTCCATTTTTTTTCTAGGGTGATCATTGCCCCTATTTTACCCATAAGTATAAGTTTGCTATCTAACCAGCTGCTACAGGACTGAGCTTTCAGGAATGTATCATTCATATGTCAAGAGAGACCTGTAGTTTCATAACAAAGAACTTGTTGATCTTAACAGTACTTCATAAATCTGTAGTGTATGCTAGTTACTATTATCATTTTGTATACATGTAGGAAACGAAAAGTGATGCGTCATTGTGTGTATGTAGCAAGCATGAATGTTCCAGAACTTTACTAATTGCCATTTCTGTTTACATGATTAATCCAAAATTATTCCTTGTACACAGAAATTTACATTCATTCATATTTCAGTTATACAATAATTTAAATTTGATAGTATTAATGATCTACATCCCATTCATTCAACTTTCGCATTACAAATAAAATAATTATTAATCATGTAAACAGAAATGGCAATTAGTAAAGTTCTGGAACATTCATCCTTGCTACATACGCACATACACACAATGACGCATCACTTTTCGTTTCCTACATGTATACAAAATGCTAATAGAAATAATAGTAACTAGCATACACTACAAATCAATTTCTAACACAACTAACCCTTCCTTCTTGTCAGTCTTCGGAGCAGGTCTTGTACACCGCTTGCCATTGTTGCTGTAAATGTAGTTGCACTGCTTGTATGGGGCGCTCTTGTCTTCTAAGATATGGCGTGCACAGTAGTCAAAGTTCTCTAAGCAGGGCTGTCAAAAGTTAAAAAGAACATTGTCAAAATGTGGAAGAACAACCCTTACAAAGTTAATCTCTTGAATTTTAGTTTTGGATGATGGGTTGGATGGATGGATGGATGGAATGAAGGTGGCAATGGATGCAAGTAGAAGAGAGGACAAAACATTGGAATAAATGAAGAATGGTAGTAAATACATGAATAAATAATGTGGACTGAAAGAATGTTTTCTTGTCTATTCCATGAATTTTTTTTAAGCAAATGAGGAAGGGGGATTGCCATATAATGAAGCAGTCAAGGTAAACCAATTTCATCTGTTGGGCCTCGCTGCGGATATTCTGTGTTGTACTGTGTTACCCGTAACCTGAGCAGCGTGGCAAGGGGCAAGGATCACCTTTCATCTACAATGTGCTATGACAGGAGAGGTGATGAATAGGTAGTACAGGGGTGTGAGATGGGTATATGCTACAACTGAGACCCCCTTAAAGGTAGAGAAGGCCTCTTAGTATGTACGAATGCATGTGTATGCACACGCACACACACACTCCAAGACCCTTTCCCCATTATAAGAGGGGTGGCAGAGTCGAACCATACACTCACTTCATCATTCACATTAACACCTGATGAATGCCCCTCCCATTGCAACATCTCATGGATGAAGACTTATCCTAACCTTCTGCTACATTACTTGGATTGAAGGCAATGCAATGAGACACAGCACTCCCACAATAGGTCCCAACAGCTGGAGTTGATTTATTCCCTCTTCTTCAATCAATCATTGCCTTGAGTTTCACTCGACAGAAATCCCACTGTGCCACAGCGGTGGGCAACAGTCCTCAGAACCTTCCACAGGTCTCTCTGGGAATAAACTTTGAAGTGTTGCCTGCATTGTATTAGTGTGGGTCAGTTTCTATGTTACCAACTCAAAGTTGTACAGGGAGGACAGCAGTCACCAGTTGTCAGCCCTCCAAGTGTGATAAAGAGTAAGAAATACAGCTCAAGTTGACAGAGAGATCTCTTATGCCTGGTCCTCAAGGCTGAACCTATTGATGGAGGTGAGCGGGTTGACAGGTTTTTGAAAATGGGCAGCATTGATGTCCACCTTGTGGGACCACTATCTACAGGTACATCAATGGTACCTTCCCTCTGCTTCAACATATAAAAGACAAATCCCCTCCTCACCCACTCAATATAACTTACCAAGCAAATGATTACTTCCTCTCGAGCCATGTCCTCCTTTCACCTATTCATAATCCTCCTCCATTCACTCCGGTCTTTTGCAATGGATATAACTATTATGATGATGATATGGTTTAACGTCACACACTCCCCCACTATCGGGAGGCTAGGACAGTGCCCCTCACAGAGGGCTTTTGTAGCGTGGAATTTAATGAACCATGCCCTTGGTTCAACTTCGCCAGTGGCAGGATTCAAACTGCCCTCACCTAGGCCTTCGCCGCAAGTAACAATGCCCTAACCTGCTCAGCTCGCTATTGTAGAAGGGGTTAATATCTAAAGCAGTACTTCAACTTGTCTTACTTGTGAACATGAATAGTTTGAGTATCCACACGTTGCAATATCCTGCACTGGACGACTCAATGTTCGAACAGTTTTGACAACTCTGTTGCTCCTGGATGACATTTTGTCACACCTGAAATGTACAATAGGAACCATCAATGATGAAACATATATACATACATACATATACCAAAGGCTTTTTCCCCCTACACAGGGGGTAGCCAAAAAGAAAAAGGCATAGAAACTGTACCACCCATTCCATTTCCTATATATTCCACTCCCCTCCACCCTCCCTCTTATCTTGGCACCTCCTGGATGACGGGTCATCCCTACATCCTGTCCACTGCCCTGGGTCAGAAGCAGTGTCGCATGAGACAATGATGAAACATATTACAGTAAATGTATGTTGTTGATAGCAGCATCAGAGTAGCTATACACAATATTCAACATGAAGTACATACCTAAAGTGGGAATGAGGCTTACAACAGAGTGTTAAGATGGACTTAGAAAATTTTTGCAATTACATTATAACTATATTCTTGTCATCTAAAATTTCATACCTTCTTGTCGTACACAAACCAACACATCTGAGGGAATTTTCTGTAGCTTGATTACTTTGCTGGTTTGAGGACCAGAGTATAACTCTCTTATTCTTTGACCCTTGTTTATGATGGTGTTGATGACATATATACAGGCCCATAGTCAGATGTAGGCTTGCCCCCACCCACAAAAAAAAAAAAAAAAAAAAAAAAAAAAAAAAAAAAAAAAAAAAAAAAAAAAAAAAAAAAAAAAAAAAAAAAAAAATTATATATATATATATATCTTTATTCAACCACAAACAACTTTTAATTCCATGCCATCGCAATCGAGACTGAAGAATCGCTCGATGGAAACATTTTGTTGGAAATTGAAACGTGGACGAGCCGAGGATTCGAACCCAGCTAACCCGTAACAAAGTTACAGTGACTTAAACCAATGCGCTATCAAGAGAGATATCTCTCTTGATAGCGCATTGGTTTAAGTCACTGTAACTTTGTTACGGGTTAGCTGGGTTCGAATCCTCGGCTCGTCCACGTTTCAATTTCCAACAAAATGTCTCCATCGAGCGATTCTTTAGTCTCGATTGCGATGGCATGGAATTAAAAGTTGTTTGTGGTTGAATAAAGATATCAATTATTTGCTGGGAACCATTCAGTGTAGATGTATAATCTATCCCACGTGCACATACTAGCTAAATGCAATATCATAGCGGAGGTGGGTTGAACACGATATTTCGTGTAGATGTATGTAATTCGAGCATACAAATATAAGAAAATCGTACTCAACTTATATCTCTCTTGATAGCGCATTGGTTTAAGTCACTGTAACTTTGTTACGGGTTAGCTGGGTTCGAATCCTCGGCTCGTCCACGTTTCAATTTCCAACAAAATGTCTCCATCGAGCGATTCTTCAGTCTCGATTGCGATGGCATGGAATTAAAAGTTGTTTGTGGTTGAATAAAGATATCAATTGATCGCTGGGAACCATTCAGTGTAGATGTAGAACATACATACATATATATATGCAAAGTAGACCACTTGGAAAAAGAAACTAACGAAGCAGAGCGCTTTCGTATATTACATCTTCAGTGCAACAAGTACATAGTGATAGGAATACATAGACATTATATACATAATACAAAGGAACCAGGACAGTTTTGAATAAGCATACCGACCAATTACCCCCTAGAGAGCGGAAGGTCATGGTCAATTATCTTACGATGGTCGGGCGACATTAGGTCACATTCGCCAAGGAGAGCGGAAGGTCATCGTCAATTATCTTACGATGGTCGACATCAGGTCACAGTCGCCAAAGAGAGCGGAAGGTCATTGTCAATTATCTTACGATGGTCGGGCGACATCAAGTCACATTCGCCAAGGGTCTTGATGTCGCCCGACCATCGTAAGATAATTGACAATGACCTTCCGCTCTCTTTGGCGACTGTGACCTGATGTCGACCATCGTAAGATAATTGACGATGACCTTCCGCTCTCCTTGGCGAATGTGACCTAATGTCGCCCGACCATCGTAAGATAATTGACCATGACCTTCCGCTCTCTAGGGGGTAATTGGTCGGTATGCTTATTCAAAACTGTCCTGGTTCCTTTGTATTATGTATATAATGTCTATGTATTCCTATCACTATGTACTTGTTGCACTGAAGATGTAATATACGAAAGCGCTCTGCTTCGTTAGTTTCTTTTTCCAAGTGGTCTACTTTGCATAAGTGAACACACGTACCCGTGTTCTTATTAGCATATATATATATATAAATATATAAGTCGTCTATGTTTTTTTTCAACTGAATTAGGACCATTTTGCACTACTGAATCAAAAAATGACATCCATTTTTCTCAATCAGGTCAAGTTTTCATGCTAATTTGATTTTGAAAAATCTGACCATCTGACTAAATTTATTACATATTTGTGACATTATCAGTTGATTTTCATTAATACTTCTCATCCAAAAAATGTTTTAGAAAAAAAAAACCTAAGAGAATGTATTTATTAAATGTTATGAACTTCAATTTCTGTAAATTGAATAACAGACACTGATAAAATTAACCATATGTAAATTGAAATTTATGTTGTCATTGTGCAAAATTCAGGGCATAAACGTCTTTCTTCGAACCCCTCGAATGTTCATCAGCAGGGATGCCTCTCTTGCGAGCACTGTCAGAGAGGAGGTTTTTTCCTTCAATATGGATGCCAATAGCTCGGCAGAGGACTTTGACAAGCGTTTATTGATGCCACGACCTGACTCACCGCTTGAGTGAGCACAAAAACGATCTCAGGGCACATAGAACATCTAACTCCCTGGTTCGTCACCTGGACAAATGTGGACATTTACCTGATTGGAACAACACAGAAATTCTACACGAGGGTTTGAAAAGAAATTGAGAAAAACTGTGGAAGCTACACATATCGCCACCAACAAGAACAACAAAGACAGAGACGGATTTAAATGCCTCTCGAAAGCAGCAAGTGTCCTAATAATTAAATCGTTAGCCAAAGGGAAAACATGACCCTTCCGCTCATACCTTGGTGGGTTCCCTCTCGCTACGAATATAAGAATTGTGATCCGTCTGTAATGCTGTATTCCTCTGAAGAAGACCAAGTTGGTCGCAATATTAGGACAATAAACTCTATTCACAACACATCTTCGTTTGTCCTTCCCCACCCACATTCTCTCTCATTTGTCTGAAATAATTTTAAATACATATATATATATAATACTAATTACCCACTTTCAGAGAAGAATAGGTGAAAGTAAAAAGATCCGTATATTTCGATCACTATGATCCTCTTCAGCAATATATATATATACATATACACATACACATATATATATACAGTGCTTGACAAGGAAACAAAAGCTCACTTTGTACCTCTAATACTTTGATGGGTGGCCTTTACGTGCAATGATCTCACGAAGGTCGTTTGGAATGGAAGTGGCATACTTGGCAAGATGTGCAGGGGTTATACTAGCCCAGGATTGGCGAATGGCTGCCTTGAGCTTGGGCACAGAGCTCGTATCTTTACCCTGCAGGTCTTGTTTAATGTGGTTCCACAGGTTTTCTATTGGGTTTATGTCAGGACTATTGCCTGGCCAGTCTGCTATGTAAGGTATATGACAGTCTTTAAGCCACTGAGTAACACTACGAGTAGTGTGGGCAGGTGTGCTTGAAAAAGCACACCTGCGAAACTAGTCAGGAATAAACTCAAGACTAAAACTCCTGTGTTTCCTACTCTGCTTATGTCATACATACATACATACATATATATATATACATATATATACACACACACATATATATATATTCGTGAAATAAGGAAGCAGGTTTTCTATGATGCATGTTGAATTAAATACGACAGCATTCTGACAGTTGTTCAACTTTTTCTTAATGTTTTCTATTTTTCTTATCAACTTTTTTCCAGTTGTAGGGTGAGCTGATACAAGATCTCCATAGTTCTCCATTTAATATTATTGAGCTTTCGTTTTCAAAGAGACATCATCAGGATTGAAAAAATGTCTGCAAAAATAAATACAAATGTTGGTACATATAAATTACAAAAATACAAATACAAATAAACAGGTGTAACATAAGTGGTACATTGAATTAGGGTTTCTCTGTCAATATTCCGATTATGATATTTTAAATAATGGTCCTTGATTGCTCTGTCCTGTTGGTGAAAAGTTAGTCTTCGGCTGAGAGTACATCTGGTGTGCCCGAGGATTGTACGCCTCACAATGCCACATACATCGGGCACACCAGATGTACCAACAATTGTATTTATTTTTGCAGAAATTTTGTCAACCCTGATGATGTCTCTTTGAAGACGAAAGCTCGATAATATTAAATGGAGAACTATGGAGATCTTGTATCAGCTCACCCTACAACTGGAAAAAAGTTGATAAGAAAAATAGAAAACATTAAGAAGAAGTTGAACAACTGTCAGAATGCTGTCGTATTTAATTCAACATGCATATATATATATATACATGTATATATACATATATATATAGTGTAACTAAGGCCTTACTAAAATGTAAAGTTGCTGTGAAAACACCGGACCAAGCCAAGGCCGTCACTGTATTTTACCAGAATACTTTTTGTAGCTCTTACTGACAAGATGAGAAACAGATGAAAGACATCATACATAGAAATTCTAAGCCAATGGGCGATTATCATATTTTAAGTAATATTCTATGACAACCCCCATACCAGTTCCCTTGTTATGAAAAACAATCTGTCTGGCAATGGTGGCATATTATTGAGAACCAATGTTATATATGAATACCGTTGTACTTCTGGGGACTGCACACCCTGTAATTCTACATACATTGGGATCACGACATGCCAACTGAGTAGACGGTTGTCCCTACATTTACAACAAGGAGCAATTAAACAACACCACCTCCAATACCACCAGGCTGTAATTGATAGGGAGACTATTGTGGCTAACACTAGGATAGTTGCACATTGTACCAATATTAAGGAATTAAAAATGCTTGAAGCCATCCATATAAGGGAAAGAGCTCCAATATGTAACATTCAATGCAATATGGTTTCTGCCATCTTGCTATTTAATTCTTCATCTAGATTTGGAGCCCAACAACAGCAACACCCACCTCCTTCCTTTCCCCCTCCACATTACCAACCCCTACTTGACCAGCGTGGTGTCCCAGCGAGAAGACCTGTCTTACCTGACTCTCCCCCTCTCCCTCCCCCTCCCCCTCTATGGCATAGTGTCCAACTACACAGAGGGTCACGACCCTCCCAGCGACTTAATTCTTGTAAACTATTCCGAAGATGACTCCCTGAGGATGATACGTTAAATTAATTATGGAAGACTATGGAAGGCTTGTATTTGCCCACCCTCCTGAAATGAGACCTATTGTGAGAAAAATTGAAAATCTCAGTAAGAAGATTAATCAGTGCCAAAATGCTGTCGTGTTTAACACAGTGCGTGTGTGTGTATATATATATATATATACACACACACACATATATATATGTATATATATGCACACACACACATACAATATATATATTCCTGTATAGAAGTTACACACACATATATATATTATACATATATATATATAATATACATATATATATATACATATATACAATACATATATATTCCTGTATAAATGTTACACAGACACACATATATATATAATATACATGGATATATAATATACATACATATAGCAAAGGCTTTTCCCCTTTATATGGGGGGTAGCCAAAAAGAAAATGGGATAGAAACCACTCCCACCCATTCCATTCCCTACATATTCCACTCCCCTCCACCCTCCCTCTTATCTTGGCACCTCTTGGATGACGGGTCATCCCTGGGTCAGAAGCAGTGTCACAAGACACAGCACATTTACATTTATTTATTATATATCTATACACACACACACACACACATATATATATATATATATATATATATATACATACATCTATTATATGTACACATATATAGTATACATACACACACATACATATATATATGCATACATATCTACATATATATATATACATACATACATATCTACATATATATACATACATATAATACATATATATATATATATATATATATATAGATACACACACACACATATACATACATATATATATATACACACATATATATATGATTAAACTTTGCAGCAGCTTCTGCATTCACGAGTTTCTTGCTGACATGTTCAACTTTTCTAATACTTGAACGTTGGATATCGTTGAGTTGTCTTATTATGTGTCCAAACTTCATTTGGAATGAATGTAAAGACAATACTAACTTCTTAATTTTA
>NC_134800.1:5076111-5148611 GCF_046742065.1 Oratosquilla oratoria | reverse complement strand
TTAGGCCAAAATACAACGCTTCATCTACGACTATCTGCAAAACAATTCGTTGAACTTACTTTCTATATATATAACAAACGGTATTTCCTTTCCCAGAACAACTACTACGACTCCGTACTTCGTAGAGTCTTGCAAACTTGTGAAAATGTGAGGAAGAATGAAGTGTACAGAAAAAAATAATTACAAAATGAAAGTTTTATAAAACCATTCTAGATGAGTGTATAAGTTCAGTTAGAATTTCTGGTGCAACTTTTTGGGCTCACAAATACAACAAAAGTTCAATCTGTGTCAAATAATTCACACAACATGATGCAAATGTGGAACGCCTTTAAATGAATGTAATCTGAGATAGTCTTTATAAAATCAATATGTTGAGGATACATATTATACGTGCTTATATAGGTTTTATAGTCGACAAAAATGTATTTATAAATTATTTAAATTTGAAATATTACTTTCAGAAACTCATAACAGCATTAGATATATAGTTTCTTTTACATAAGTTTAAAAAATATTGGAACAGTGATGTGCATTTCCTGTATGACGTCAGTAACTAGTCCGGTGTTGTGCTCATGGCGGGGGACGAACGATGGTACTTTACGAAAGAAGACATCAACAACTCCCCCAGCAGAAGATGTGGAATCGATGCAGAAAAAGAATTGTCATACAGACAGCAGGGCGCAAATCTTATACAAGATATGGGCCAGCGGTTACAAGTGTATCCTTTTATAATATCGGAAAAAGTGTGCTTGGTGACCATTTCCTTCGACATCCATACGTGTAATGTGTTATTATCAAGTGATTTTTGCCTATGTACATCCAAGTAAGATAAATTACTGATCCTGCAAGTTCGTTCTTTTCATTGGATACACTTATGTAAAGAAAACTAGCCGGCACTCTGCCTTTGCAGCGGCAGACATTTCGTGTGTTTGGTTTAAGGAAAAGTTATGGCGGCCATGTTTTGTCACATGACGTTCAAAACAAGCATGTCATTCTTATTTATTTATCCAGTATAGTCCATCACAAGTACATTCTTATTTAGTACAGTACTGAAGCTGAGTAGGTGTTGTGTAGAGGGCGATAGTATTGTCGTCATGCTTAAAAGAATTGGCTGTTGGAGCGTTTGTTTACAGGGTCTAGGGAAGGTCGCTGGCCATTGATGTCAGTATGCACGCGGTTGCAAAGCAAGGGGTCAGGGATGGCTGTAATATCTGTGAGGATATGTTTGCAGAACTTATGGATCCAATATTAAGTTTGGATAGGGATTTGTAGCTTGAAGCTGGAGAGAGTTAGAATTTATATTTTTCCCATGTAAAAAATGGCATGTGTATATGTGGATTCCCAATTGTCTTAATTTAGTTAATACACTTAATTAGTACCCACTAACTCGTGCTGGGATAAGTTATTAACAATAGAGATGCAAATAAAACGTGGTATAAGGCTCCAAGGCATGTTGATCTTGGCATGCTACTAGTAATAAGCAGTTTCTCCGAACTTTCTTCCTAGTTTTTCCATAATTTGTTATTTATTGTTTTACTTCCCTTTTATTTCTTTTTCCAACTGATATTATCCTCTAGAAGCTTTAATTGTCTCTTGGTCTCCTAAGATCTAGTTATGATTAAGGATAATTTTTTGTGTAAATTTTAGGATATCTGTGGCAAATACTTACTGGAATACCCGTTATAGAGGATGTGATCACCCCCTAGAACATTTTACAAATGCAGGCAAGTTAGATTTGTCATTATGCAATTCCACCATTATTTATTGTAACGTTAGGTATTCTGTGAGTGAAGGAAAGACACGTCCAGTGGCTTAAGTCGATTATCTTGGAATTGTGGGGCTTACGCAAGAGAAACTTAAGATCCATGGATTGATTACAAGGTTGGTGATATGTCATTATTTTCATTAACCAGTATTCTTTAATCTGTACAAGTGGCAGATCTGATAAGATTAACAGTAGATAATTGAGAATGGTAGGCCAAAGAGTATGTAATAATCAATTACTCCGCTACCTGGCTACCACCACCTATCTTCAAAATTGATCAACACCCATACTTTCATTTGTATATGCAGCCCATATATAAGCTAGATTGAGAGAATACAGAGATCAGTAACCAAACTGGATACAAGCCTGGCAGGTAAAACATACAAGGAAAGACTAAAATTGTTGTAATTGATAGAAGAGATCTCACGATTAAGGATAGGGCTTCAAGAGGTCATGAGAACAAATCTAGGAAGATAACGTGTAAAGGAAATGAAAAAAAATCCGTGTAGATGCCTAACAACAGTAGAATACCAGTTTGCATATCTTGCAAGTTGAATAGATTGGTTCTTGGATGATAAATTAGAGAATTATTTGCTCCAGTATTGTATTCAACCAAAATGTCCGTTTTCAATCAACCCAAACAGAGATAAAATGAGATCAATTTTAGTTTTGTGGGGGAAATACCCTAATAAAGCTGTATCTAACATATCTGTAAACTTGTTTCAGACCTCAATCATATCAGTTCTGGAACAGTTATCTAGTTTGGAATGTAGTTGAGAGCTAAGGTTATATTGTATTTGGAATATCTGAGATGATGTAACCCAGGCTGGAACAATATATGAATTAAAATTTAAATATAATTGGAAATTGTAGATATAGACTAGGTTGGAATTTTACATGAGTTTGAGGCTAAGTATGATAAATTTGTGAAAAGGAGACTGGCTTGATAAGTGTGATTTAGGGTCACTGGGGCCTTGTGGATGGCCTACCTCAACCCATCCATGGTTCATTACAATTTACAATAAAAAACACACTTGCATGTAGTTGTGGTCTTTAGAATATGGATTGTAAATTAAAATCTACTAAACCAAAGCCATGAAAGCCAGCTCTTACTTGTTTCTAAGAGAAATTTTGCCATCAATAAAATAAAGTTAATGTAAAACAAAGCATTGTGTATGATGCTGCAGACTGCATGCAGTTGGGGGGTGGGTGGAGTAGGCTTGCATGTGTTTTAAAATTGTCAAACCTCCCTCAATTTGAGAAAAAAATGAAAGAAAATATTTTATACCTTTGAATATAAGATAGGGTTACAATACACTTGGAACAAAATGAATGTTGAAAAAAACAATGGAAATACGAGTCCTTACTTAAACCAGCATCCACTATCAACCTACACTATATTGCAATATATGTCTCAATGGTTTGGCAGATGAGAAATAAAACCTTTACTTAAAATTAAAATTGATAAGCTGATGGAACAGATGCTCAAAAATTAAAGAAAAAATATATATATACATATCTTTTTGGGACATCTTATATGTAATCATTGCACTTTAAAAAATGAAGCAAATGTTGTTTAAAAAATGAAGCACATTTCTAATGTTATCTGTTAGCTGCGTTGGGAAAAAAATTATACTCATCAGCCACTTTACCAGTGCTTGTGCATTTCTGAAACTGCTACAGTCTCTCATTCCTAGTATCTGAACATGGAGGTGTAATAACTATGATCTGACAAATTTGTTAAACTCCCAATCTTGGGGTTCCTGAACTGAACTGAACATAATACATTCTTCCTGAGAAAATCAGACCAGCATGTACAAATGATGTATACATTATTAACACTCCAGTGAATGGGCTGAGCTGGAACATCCACAGGGCCTAGTTGGTCTATTCACAGGCCAAGTAGGTGGGCTGAGTTGGACCTACACCATAAGTGTCACTCCTTTCCTGTATACTAATTAAGTAAATACACACACACCATAAAGTTGGAACTATACGTAAACTTGAGGCTAGGTATGATAAAGAGTAGGTGATGGGGCCCAGTAAGTATTGCTACTTTCCTGCATATTACAATTAGGTAAATACATACACTTTGTGTTTGTTTGTTCATGCCTACAAGTGCCTAGTTATATGACTATGGAGCTATGATCATGGGGTCTCATCTCTTTACCTCCACTCAATTATGTCTTGAATTTATGTTCCCATGGATTGTATTTTTGTCTTAGTTGTTCCACAAATTGATGCCTTTCTCTGGAAAGCTATAGTTCCTAAAATCTTTTGAGCGGTCTTGTTTCTTCATCTTTTAACAATGGTCTTTTGTTGATCTTGCAACCCATGACAGCTGGTCTCCTTTTTTCTTCTTCTTTGTCTCCCCCCCCCTTTTTTTTTTCTCTCAGTTGACATGTATATATGCTTTTTTGTTGCCTCCCATATCATTTAGGTTTGGGATTATTTTGGTTGTTGCCTATTGTATGTACATACACGTGTGTGTGTGTGTATATATATATATATATATATATTATTTCATTTATTTATTCTCAATTTTTCTTTTACATTTAGGTGTGGTGACTACTTCTTTCTTTTTGTGTATTTACCAAATTTGTACAAGGAAGGAACAACTTATCTTATCTCCTACTCTCCAGTTAATTATGCCTATCTTCAGAGTCATGTACCATCCCTGTTTTCCAAATATCATACTTTATTTGAATTCATGTTCCAGCGTGGGATATATCACTTCAGCTATCAATGAATGCATTGCCCCTGGTCTCTCTTGCAAGCAACCTCTGCGTGGTCCACTAGTCACTCATTGAAGATATATTGTGTTGTCCAGGGATTATTAGTGTGGGGGCATTGTATCAATGCATCTACATGGAAAACTGTATTTTTTACATCTTTCAGCCATTTGATCTTTCTCAGTTCTCATGATATGTTTGTGCATGTGTATTTACCAATATGTAGTTTCCAAATTGGCCCTGCTGTTGATGTGCAGTGATTTCATACATAGCTTCTGAATCAGGTAGGGGGATGACCCTTGATCCTCAAGAAAGTAAGATGAAAAAGAAATTATTGATGGGTGTGTGAGTGTTTTTGGCTGGCTACCTTCCTTGTATGGGGGAAGAAGCCTTTTGGTATATAGATTAATAGGAAAGGAGCAAAGCTCTTGGGGTCTTGACTCTTACTGTCCAATTTGTCATATTTAGCTTCAAAATCATGCATGGTTCCAACTATTATGGCTTTATTTTTCCCATTATCATATGTACTTGGATTTGAATGCAAGTGTTGTTCCAGTTAAGGCTATATCATCTAAGTGATTTTAAGTATTGAGGAATCTGTATGAACGATTTCCATATGTCCTTTAGACTAAGTCTTTCTAAATTTGTTCTTGACTTCCCATCCTGAATTAAGATATCTCTTCTGTCAGTCTAGGCTATACCTTTTTGTGACCTGAATATTGTAATCATATAACTTTTTCTTCCTTCAAAATTGGCAAATCCATTGCTTTGAGTCACTCTTCATGTGGTTTATTTGCCAGGCTGGGAACAAAAAATTGCTACCCTTTGTATTCTCTCAATCTTGCTTGTCCTGCACTCTTTGGGGTGCCATACCACAAACATATTCTACTCTTGGACAGATCAGGGTTTCTGTGAAGATTTTGTTATCTCAATCCATATTGTGAAAAAGCCATTTTAATGTTCCTCAGCAGTCTATATGTCTCTTCCACAACATAACATAAGAATGAAGGAGACTGCAAGAGACCATAAGGCCTACACTAGGCAGTCCCATGCCCATTACCACATGTCATCTCCATCCATAAAGTTGTCTAACCATTTCTTAAGACAACTAATAGTTTCAGTGCTCACCACATGGTTACTAAGTCTATTCCATTCATTGATCACTGTATTAGTAAACCAGTTCTCACCTATTTCCTGCAGATAATGCCTAGGTGATAGGTTGTCTTCTATCTTCTTCTTGGGTTAAAACCATCCTCCCTTCATCTTGGCATGCAGTGCAGCTGCTTTAAAGTGTGCACTACAGCACTGAATGAAAAGAATGGAGAGGTACTTGGAAAAATTGGTCCCAATTTCATCTAGCATGAATTTACATTTTTACTAATCATGATAAATAGCCTAATAGATGATTTATGACTACAATTACATTTTTGATGTTTGAAGAGATCATTAATTGGTAGTTGATAGCTGTATTCTCCAATTTTACCATGACCTTGTGAAATCCTTCCATATCTGATCTAGAGATGTCAAATTTGTCAGCCTTCTTCTGTTACTAGAAGAGAATCAGGTTGCCTCTTTCTTGTAGCAGGTCTAATGCTCGTAGTCATTCCTTGTACATCCAGACTTCTTCCCTCGCTCTTGCACTTACCTTTCATTTGTGCATGAACCAGAGCATATGTTTAACCTCTTTAATACGATGTCATGAGGCGTGAGTGAGTAATATGAGGATGCCAGTGTCAGATTCCTGATTATATTTATTTTCTAGTTGTAGCTGAGTGATCCTCTTATTCTGTGAACAGGCCTCATCACTTTTTCAGTGGTTAAAAACATTCTGGGGGAAAGAGAATGAGTATAACAGCTGTAACTTTATATTTCATAATGCGCATATTGTGACACATCATTGTAGGTCAGGCAGCTAATGTGTGTGCGAATATTTGATATTTGACTCATATTGAAGAGATTTAACTGTGTGGGAGACACACTATTTATATATATCCCAATTTGTAAAGTTTAGAAAAAGATTGTATGGACTCTTTTCTACAAAAATATAATTCTGTTGTATAATCTAAAGTAGTTATCAGTTAGGCGTTCATTGTATTTGGGCTGAGCTGTTTTGGTGGATATTTGAGATCTTGCTTTAGCTTCAGCATGGTATTTTTTTCAATTTCTTTAAAACCTTTCATATCTGCTGAAGGACAGGGTGGCATCTGTGACTAGTTTGATTTTTCATATATCTTTTGTTATGTTTCAATTTTCTGGGGCAGTGAGCTTGAAATTTGTTTTGTAGAAGTGTTTTGTGATGCTGCAATGCCTTTTTTCCTGTGATGCTCCAACTGCTTCTTGGAAGGAGATGGTTATTTTTACCTCCACTTTTATTTCCCAGTCTATTATATTTGTTTTCCAGGTTTTTCTTTCTTGTTCTTTATTAATTTTGTAATTTTTTTGTGGGGGATGAGTTATCTTGTGTTTAGTTAGTGTTGAGTTTTTTCTGTAGGCTCTTGGAATGTCATTCCTGCTTTATAAATGGTTGCTATTCTCATATGTTCTATCAATTGATGGAAATGTGATGTCTATGTTAAGGATGTTGGTTTGCTTTATAGAGGTGAAAAATGAAAATTTATGAAAAATTGAAAACTTGCTGAAGATTTTCATGTTGGTACAACATCCGGAAGTTAGGTCAACTGGGAAGGTTTTTGATTTCATGGCTCTGTTCAGAAAGTCTGCATGGATGAATCATCTGATCTGTGACAAGCTTCATATTTACAGGCAAACGTTTCAAGGATTCATGAATTACAAATTGTTTTTATCTGTGATAAGGTACAATGTAATTGGCCTATGTAGCGAAGATAATAGAGAAATCATTCAACTGAAGGGGAGAGCAAGGCTAGCAAAAGATACTCATAGACATGTCTATAAAGGGATCTGCCATAAGTAGTGGTTGCTCTGGGGAAGAGAAGCCGTCAGTTATATGCTTGGCATTGTCACCATGGTCACTCTCATATTCCGTGTCAATTTCGCTGCTTGATACTTGCAGAAGGTGAATATTCATCATAGGCACTTTGTAACAGCTGAAAAAAATCATTAGGTCTATATCAGTATGAATTCCTCCCTTCTGGTGGTCAAGGATAATTAGGCTTAACTCATGCTTGGGGTGGTGGTGTGGGGGGATTCCACTTGTTCGACTCTCAAAAAACAGACTTTAATTTGGTTGACTCCAATTGACAAGACATGGTCATAGGCCTATCATGGAAGCCCCTGCCACCATGGACATGCCTATCACCCTGGTGAAGTGGTGTGATCATATTCAATGGTCTACAGGCCTAGTTAGACTATGCCATGACGGTATCCCTAATCTGCTTAGGCTTAGCCCAAAAATCATTAGTCAAGTTGACAGCACATCACAGCATTTTATAGTGCAGGCATATGGCATACATAAGATTGATGTCACAGCTGGTAGAGCGTTATGAGAACAGTCGAAGATCAGTGAAGGGAAAGTTCGTCTGCTACCGATATTTTGATGGGCCTTTTTATCACATTGCGTAATAGTTAGGATATATTTTTGCATTGTTTTATCTAAAAGTGATTAAGCCATAGATCGAGCAAATATTCACCACTTCTTTGGAAATCTCATTTTACCACTGATATGGCAACTTTTACTATAATTATCAAAATATAAATACTGCAAGCTGGCAATCCAGGCATTAGAACACATAACTACATATATCTAGCCTGTTATTGTTTTGAGTACAGCTTTTTTTCTTTGTCCTATTAGATATTGTATTTGGCAGCAACTCGGGTGTGTATGTGTGTGAGAGAGAGGAGAGTGCATCAGCTCCAGCCATACCACGATTAACACGTGTTTGTGTTGGTGTTTACTATGGTCCGCATTTTCTTTGCTTCCATTTGGTTTCCTACAGCCTACAAACACTATAAGTATTTGAAATGACTATACTATTGAAACAGAAAATGGCTGCTGCAGAGAAGGGGTGAAAATCAGGCATAAGTAAGATAGGAGCGTGAAGAGGAGAGAGGTTGGTAGCCCTTTGCTGGTAAAGAGCTACCAATCTCTACATTTGGAAATATGTTGAATGCATTGATTTACTTGAATAATGAATTAATTATTAAATAATTTATCTGTATATTTCACCAATCATGCCCATTACATTGATGTCTGGAGCGTAAAAACCTCAAGAGAAACTTTGAAGCCCATTATCTCAATTTATTTATTATTACTTATTTATTTTTTCTAAAATAATTTCAAAGTACCACTATGACAATTTTTAGTTTATTTTTATTTGAAAGCCGGCACTTTATCCTGCATTTTGAACAATGGTTTTTATGTGTTGGAATTTCTAGAATGATTTATGTTATGAATAGAAAATTCTGTGTGGTAAATAAATCGACAGAGCAAAAAAATAACCACTTTCTTAAAAAAAAAGGCCAAAGCATAAGGCCAATTAGTTGGGGATTAGTAGTGGTCTGGATATTTTATAATTTTTGCACAATGAAATTATATTTTTATTTTGCAAGTACAGTATCTGTGTACAAACTTGAATGAAACGCGGTCAGAATGACCCCAATGATGAGGATGACTTTTGGTATAAAGATCAGGTTCCTAGCTCAATTGGGAGAATGAAAGCCTTTGAAGTGGACCAATATCCTTAACTTCTTCAACACGGGGGAAATTCTTGAAGGGAGCATCAGCTGCCTGATGTATGATAATTCGAAGGTGCATCACAGTACTCTCATTATAAAATATGAAGTTACAGCTGTATTACTTGATCTCTTTCACTCTTATTAATAACCACAGAAAATGTGATCAAGCCAGTTCACAGAATATGGGGTCATGGCTACAGCCACAAAATAAACATAATCAATATACGGGTACAGGCATCCTCGTGTGCTCGCTCACACCTCATGATGCCTGTGTAGGCATCATTGTATGGAAAGAGTTAAATGTCTAAATATTGCTTGACATCCACTTTTTTTCAAGCAGGTTGTATTTTTCCATTAGTTCCATGGTGATCTTTGTTGGGAAATGGTCTGAGGAGAGGTCATACATGGTTTCCTACGATTGTGTTAGGAAGGAAGATCCCATTGTTATGTCAGAGGACATTGCTTGTTGGTTTTGATAGAGGAGTTGTTTTGTGGGTTGGGGACCTGTAGTATTTGTGTCCTGTTTGGTATGCTGTATTTGTGTTGAGCCAAATTTGATGATGTGCATTTAGTTACCTGACAATATGTGGTTTGTTAGAGTTAAATGGTTGCAGTAAGGGTGTTTTCATAAAGCAGATGGCATGGGTGGTAGGTAAATATCGTAGAACCTTGGTTCTTGAGCATTACCTAACTTGAACAAATCAGTTCTCAAGCAAAAATATTCAGTTTTTTGCTCCAGTAGTCAATCAAAATAGGTTCTTGAAAAGTCAAAACAGAGAAAAATATAAAATGGGGCAAAATTCAAATTTATGTGAAAAAATATCACCCTGATAGAGCTGTATCCAGCAGATCAGCAAATTTAGTTTCTGTCCTTAACCAAATTAGTTCTGGAATAGTTATCTAGAATGTATTGTGGTTGAGAACCAAGGTTCCACTGTACAGTAAACCCTCAATATAACAGATGATAGGGGGACATGGATCAGTTGTTTGTTCAGTATTAGGAATTAGTAGCATTAGAAATTACAGTAAACTCTTGATATAACTGACGATATGGGGACAGGGGTCTGTCATTATATCCGAAGATCAGTTGTAACTGAAGATCCCTTGCTATAACAGATGAAAATCCGTTATAGCGAGGGTTTGTCCAGTCATATTTTTTGTCCGTTATATCCGATATCCGGTATGTTGAGATCCATTATATCAAGGCTTTACTGTGATTGTAATATTTTAGTCTTCATTATTTGTGTTTGATTTGAGATTACTTTTGTTGTGTGTGTGTGAGTGTTTGGTTCCTTTTTGTTAGAAAATGTTATGCATTTGTGTATTTAGGGATGAAACCTTTATTGAGTGTACATTATTCAGTTTTTTAGAACATTTTCAAGAATAGATAAAGAATACAAGCTCAAAATATATACAAAGATTCAGAAAGTGATAGGGATGGGGAAGCTAAGGGACAAGGAAAGATTTGAGGAAGGTCACAGGGTCTAATTGAGTCATGGATGGTCAGTAGTATGATCCTAGTGGCTGGTTCACTGCATTGGTGATGGTTGTCCATTATTTTTGCTACCTTCTTTTACTGGTGACAAACTCGAGGGAATTGAGTTTTAACACTTTTTTATGTATTGGCATTCATCATACGCAGACCTTCTTTTGAAAGCCTTAACTTGGTTGTTACATTAATGTTGTATGGAAGCATACAGCATGAATTAAACAAAATGTGTAATGGTTATTCAACCTACCAATGCATGAATCATCACAGAGTAGCAATCTCTAAAATAGATGGACTTCTGAGTTGAGCAATGTAACAATGGTAAAACACACACGAGGGGTAGAGAAGACTTATTAAATTGGGATATGAAAAATACAAGGGGACATGGAAGGAAGCTCTAAAAGGACAGTTATAGAAGAAACCTGAAAAAGAACAGCTTTCCCCACAGAGTGGTGGATGTATGGAACAAACTGGACGAAATGAAAGTGTGTGCAAAAACCATACACAAGATACAGATATGGGACACCACGAGCATAGCTCCCCTTCTCATAAGATACAATTAGGTAAAAAAACAAAAACAAAAAAAATGTGCGCACAAATGGGATGAAACAATAGTGTGTGCAAAAACCATACAAGAATTTAAGAACAAACTAGATGATGAGAGATACAAAGACAGGTCACTACAAGCATAGCGCCCCTTCCAGTATAACATACCTAGGTAAATACACATTTACAAACATACAATTTAAGGACAAACTAGACACTGAGAGATACAAAAACAGGACACCACAAGCAGAACTCCCCTTCCCATAAGATACAACTAGGTAAATACACACACAGACCATCCATTACTATTGTTTCTTACAGGAAAAAGGTTTCAAACACACAGTCTTGGGATACATGACCTGTTCAGGAACATAACCTTTACAGAAGAATATACTGTACAGTAGGACCCCACTATAATGGATTTTACACTTCAGTTTTTATGGAGTCAGTAGGCAGGACTGAATTTCATTATTACAGAAAGATTATGACAAAAATAGATGTCAAACTTCTCCAGCATGAGCAAAATGCTGTTATTTTAGTGAAAGCAGGCAGGGAGGTACTTGTATCCCTCTTGAGTTGGTGCCAATTGTACGTTGAGTTGGGGTGGGAGCAGAGCAGAGCAGTCCTTTTTTCACATCACCAAGTACTGTAGTGTGACATATACTTCTGTAGTACAGTACTGAAGTTCATCATATACATGCAATATCATAAGATATTGATGCTAGCATTTATGCTAGGAGAGCAAAACCATAATTGATGATATTAGACACACTGAGGTAAAACATGAAGAATGGAAGATGGGTCTGTAGGCAGTCCTTCATCACTAGCTACTATACAACTTAGGGGTAGGAAAATGATAACAACATTTAGGATGGAGGATGTGTCAGGGTCAGGTGTGACGATGGATTTATCAAAGTTATTTCAGGCATACTCCTCAAAAATAGGTGTTTCTTCTTCATTATAAATTTGGCATAGTAAACCATGTTCATTAATCAAGTCAAAAAATGTCTGGCTGTATCTTTTAACTTCACCAGCGTCAGCAGACTTATCTCCCCACCCACATCCTGTTGCCTGATGCCAGGTTTTTCTTTAGAATTGGCTAACCATCTGAGAAGGCACAGGATTCTGTTATTTTCATGTTTTCATAGAACATCTTGCCCTTCTCTTGTTATTAATGGGCCTGTCACAGGTTCTTTTTCTGAACACTATTCCACAAATCACTTTTGTAACATTTTGGAATTTCAGTCAGTTTAATGCCTTTTTCGTCACTTTTCACTTGATTGATGAACTGTTCCATCCTCTGGACATAAATTTTCAAAGTTCTTTTTCCGTTTTGTATGTCATGAATAGTGGAGATCTCGTTGAACACGTTCATTAACCACTCTGGTACGATGGCACCTACATAGGTGTCATGAGGTGGGGATGGGTACACGAGGATGCTGGTGCTGGCATCTTAATTATAT
Source organism: Oratosquilla oratoria (assembly GCF_046742065.1). Classification (NCBI taxonomy): domain Eukaryota; kingdom Metazoa; phylum Arthropoda; class Malacostraca; order Stomatopoda; family Squillidae; genus Oratosquilla; species Oratosquilla oratoria. The sequence goes on along the minus strand of NC_134800.1, from coordinate 5,135,963 downwards.
TTTCTTTTTGTAGTTGTACATGATGTACCCCTGGTTTCTGTGAACTGGTTTGATCACATTTTGTGTTTATTATTATTATTACTCAGAGTAAAAGAGTGAGTAATACAGTAGTGACTATATTTTATAATGCAAGTAGTGTGGTGCAAATTTCATGTGGCAGCCAGGGCTTCATGCAAGAATTTGAGTTGTACTGAAGAGGGTAATATTTTTCTTGAAATATAAGCTTCAGTTTATTTGTTTTTTATTTATTTTTAATTGAAATCGGAAACAACTCGTTAGATTACGGCTTCATTGTTAAAGGTCCTGTCCACTGGTAGAATACATTTTCAGTGCTTAGAAAAAAAAAATCACCGAGTTTTTCTTGCTTTCAAGAGTTGCTGCTCATAACAGACTAGTACCATTAATACCATCTTGTTCATGAGTGTAGTATCAAACCAGTGAGCCTTATTGGGGGGAAAACATTTGATATGGTCATGTGGTATCTTTCGGGAAAAATGCTGAATGGTTGGACAACTCTCAGAGTGGGACTATTTCTTCAAAGTGCTGAGTAATCGGGTTTACTGAAACATTGTATGCTGAAAGAATTTACTAAACTTTATGTGTATATACACAGTAAATACCCCCCAATTGTCAACCTCAAAATTATATTATATATATATATGAAATAAAAATGATTGGAGAAAAGGTGCTAAAATGACAGTAGTAGTCCATTTATACTCAGTCCTTAGTTGACCATGAGCAAGTACAATCATACCAATCTGGCATGTTAGCTATATTTTTGTACGGTTAACATCAATATGGTCTATTCCAAGGGAAAACGAGAGCAAAAGTCATTCAGACAAAATTCTATTGGAGGTAGGGGAGTACTTTTAAGGGGGATAACTCCAGTTTAACAGAAAATCTAGCATAATGACTTAGTTTCTGCTTCAGATTTTATACTGAGAGATTACTCTATAATTTACTTCACCTCAGTCAAGTCCATTAGATTATTGGTGTTAGCTTTTTACATTATACACTCATTAGTGGTGGTTGTGTTTCGAGTATCATTGCATTCTTCATGAATTTGTGTTTTTAGGATACAAAATGCATCACTGATGTAGGGGATGTTATATTCTGCACATGGAATCTTGGAGATGCCAACCTTGATGTTCTCATCCTTTTTCTTTCACTTTTGCAAATTCCTTTGATTAATGTCTTCCTGATTCAGCATCCCACTTTCATGGTGCTAGCCTTGAGCACCATAGGAAGAGTTGTAGCAGCATCACTGGTCATTGGTATAATCCTAGTGGTTGTTCTTCTTCTCGTTCCCTAGACAGTTAAGTGGCCCATACACGATCAATTATATTGTGCAATTTCATTGTCAATTCAGAGTATTGACAATGAAATTGTGCAATATGATTGATCATGTATGGGCCGCTTTAGGCTGAGTAGTCCCATCTCCCTGTGGAATGTGGTGGTTCCTTGTGGTTGGCTCACTGTGTTGCTGATGGTTGTCCATTATTTTTACTTTCTATTTTACGGTTTGATAACAAACTGGGAAATTTGTGCTTGTAAACTTCTTAGGTTTTTACGTATTGCGCACTTTTTGTGGCTATTTCTGAATTCCATGACTTGATTATGGTATGTGCTCAAGACTACAAATAGTTTCATTTTGCTTAGATGAGTCTTTGATGGACAATGCAAGTTTTCACAGATTCTTAATGGATTAATCTTGCTTGAACCATATAACAAAGAGTTGAATTGAATTGAGAGCAGTATGATGTAATTTGTTGTGAAAAATTATATGTTTGTCAAGCTGATTGTTTGTTGAATTTGATGATGCCTACATAGGTATCATGGGCTGCAAGTTGGGTTTATAAGGATGCCAACAATTGAATCCTTGAGTATATTTATATTGTAGCTGTAGCTTAGTAACCCTTGTAGTCTGTGAACAGATTTTATCTTGTTTTCTGTGATGTTATATTTCTTCAGGGTGAAAGAGAATGAAGATGACAGCAGTAACTTTATATCTTATAACATGCATATTGTAGTGCATCATTGAACATCAGTCAACCTGATGTGCACATGAATATTTAACTCATATTGAATAAGTTAAACATAAGGTGTGATTGTCCACGTTGGAGTCCCTGCTTGCAACTGCCATTGAAACACAATAGACTGCTGCTGGGTCCATCGTTGCTTTGTTCTGGTTTTTGTGTTTATTTTTATAAAAGAAAGCATTTCAACTGTTCATCCATGGGCTATTCCATTATTGAGAAGTCAAAGGTCAGAATGTACAGTGGGAGGCATTTTTTTCAGAAGCAGTGTAAGTAAAAAAAAAAAGCATTGCAGACCATTCCCATGAAATATTTTTGCTATTAAACTTGAATTAACAAAACAAAAACACTATTATTCAACTGAATAAATTGTCTGCACTTATTAAACAGCTTTGGTTATTGTCAGGAATCTTTGGAAGTGTGACTTATGAGTAGCCAACCATTGCTATTCACAAGCCATTGTTAAACACAATCTATTGAATAGCTATGAGAAAAATCAATAAATTAAGGTCTAATTTTTTTTTTCATGGCTACTCAACGTTTAACAATGTGTGAATAGCGACATTTGGCTACTCATATGTTAAGCTTCTGAAAATTCCTGACCGTAGCTGAAGCTGTTTTTGAAATGCAGATGATTTATTCAGAATTAAAAAACAACACTTGTCGCCTAATTAAGATTAATTGCAAGACTATTTTGTGGGAATGGGTTATTTTATATATATGTATATGTATAATAATGTGTATATGTATATATATATATATATATATATATATATATATATATATATATATACATATACTGTGCTTGGATTTTTTAAAAAGTGTCTCCGTTGTGCATTCTGACCTTTAAGTTTTGCATTTTAGAAACCAGGACCTAACTACTAAATGGTTAACAAATAGATGAAGTATAAATTCAGATTGAACAAGAATAATCTTATTAATTATTAAAGTGAATTTGTTTGAAAAATTATGGCAGATGAATATACAAATTTAGATTGGACCTAACTACTAAATGGTTAACAAATAGATGAAGTATAAATTCAGATTGAACAAGAATAATCTTATTAATTATTAAAGTGAATTCGTTTGAAAAATTATGGCAGATGAATATACAAATTTAGATTGATTTATAGTGTTGAAGTTATGAAATGTTAGATATAGGAGTTTGGAACACGCTGATATCGATCATTACTGATAAGTCACTTTTGATATCTTAGAAATGTTCAATGCTTGCAAACTGATTATGTGATCATTGATGCTGTGACTGGTTTGTATTTGATCCGCTACTGTGAGCTAGCTTCCAGCAGATAGTTATTTTATTAAATTGGTGTCAGTCACTTCAGAAGCTTCCCAAATATTTAAAAAATATACATTCAGTAAGCAAATAGAACTAGAATTCTAATTAACACACTTATACTCCCCCCCCCAAAAAAAAAAAAAAATCCAAATCAAGAGATCTCTTGTCAATAACGTATGTAACTGGTGGTGGTGTAATCTGAAGCATGCAGGTCTTTCATTGTTTAGTTGTGGTTTTGAATACCACACTTCTCTGCTGTTCCCAGCAGTGGCTGTTACCTACCCTGACAGTTCAAGCACATTGGGCTAAGGTGGCGGCTTCAGCCACAGCAACGCATCTCCTGCCATAGGCTCCATACTTTCACCTTCTGTCACCTGAATACTGTAATCAAGTTGCCTCACTTTCAGTCTTTCAGTGTGGGCAGATCCAGTGATTTTAGACTCCTCATTGCTTTATTGTAAGGCTGGGAACCAGTTTTGGTGGGGATGTTTTTTATTCTCTCAATCTTGCTTATATCAGTTTGTGGGAATGTATATTTCAGTCTTGGATGGCTTACGACATCTGCAAATTTTTTCATCGCCTCTACATCCATTTAGTGAAAAGACACCTACTGTTCTTCATCAGTCTATACATCTGTACCACAATCATACTGATATGTCAGCCAGTGACAGGTTGTAAAGGGTTCCAATGACTGCTCATAGTGGTATTTTTTGTGCTATTGCCCATTTCCATTACTTTGCAATTTATGGTATTGAAATTGATTTTCCATTCTTGGCTCCAGGTTTGCCTAAATCTAACCATTTTGTATCATTGTGATGTGTGTGTGTGTGCACACATGTGCATGCTCATGTGCATTCAAGAATTTATTGAATTCCTTTTGTATGTTTATCGTTGCCATGACTTCTTTTGTGGTCGCACATACATACCAAAGGATTTTTCCCCCTTACAAGGGAGGTAGCCAAAAAACAAAGGCATAAAATCCCTTCCTATTCACCACCCAACCCTCCCTCTTATCTTAGCTCCTCCTGAATGACATTATTTAAATCCCTCCAGTGTTTGACATGTGCAAGAAGTGTATTGGTAGAGTGGCCCTGTATGAGTCCATATTGGCTTGAGGATGGTGGGTAGGTTAGTTATATTTCTTTTTTGTTTAGTATTTCTATCAGCTTGAATATTATTGATTTTAATGAGATTGGTCTGTAGGATACCCTGTTTTCTGGTGGTTTGTTTAGTACCGTGTCTTGCTACATTGCTTTTGACCCAGGGCAGTTGGCAGGATACATGGATGACTCGTCATCCAAGAGGAGACGGAGAAAGGGTGGTGGGTGGGAGTAGGTACGTGTTTTTGACTTGGGTACCTTCCTTATAAGGGAGAAAAAAGCTCTTGGTATATAGAACAATAGATTGTTTGATTTTAACATGGGCTCGGTTTTCCTAGTGTTGTAATTTTGTTATATAGCTGTGAGTAATTGAAAGATTGGTTATGGATTTATTGTGTCTGGATCAAGGTATTTTAGGGTGATGTTCAAGATCCTGTGTAGGCCTTCTGCATAGGAGTTTTGCAATTTCTTGATTTCCCTTACCTCATCTTTGGTGAATGTGTTTTTGTGTTTGACATACATCTCTAGTTTAATTTTTTATATTTGATTTTATTTATTTACTCTCTTTTATTGTTTGAAATGTGTTTTGGAGAAACATTTGTTAATTGCTGTTGGGGATGGTATTTATAACTCCAACTGCTTCTCGGGTAGTATCTTGCTTTTCTTTCCCCAGTAGTCTCGTGGAATATTATCTTGCTTTCTAAGTGGTCACTGCTGTCAATGAATAGAAACCTGTCTTTGGTAAAAATCTTAAAAGTTTATGTTTTTCTCTATTTTCAATTTAATTTTTTATAGTTAATGTGTTCATGTATGTAGATTTCCTTTTTCCTTTTAATTCTATGGTAATCTTTATTGGGAAGTGGTGTGAGGGGTCACTAGTGATAGAGTTGAGGAGGGCATGTGAGAGGAGAAAATTGAAATAAAATGTGCATTTTAGTATAGAGATATGTACTGTACTAGGGGAAGATATGTATAACCCATGATTGTGTTTGGAGGAAGTGTGAAGTAGTTATGTGATTACAAGCTGCTTGTTGGTTATATTGAGCATGTTGTCTGATGTTGTGGTTGTGGTGTATGAATATGTGTGGTGTCAGTTGTTTTCTTGCACTTACTTTAGATTGTGATTAATTGAATGCGTGTTTAATTTTGTTTTGTTGAAAAAGTGCTGGTGCACTTAAAAATTACGAGCTCACCAATGCATTGAAATATCTTAGCTCAATGTTTGTATTCAGTGAATGCTGGTAATATAGATTGTGATGTTATGTGAGTTTCATGTGTTACTGATATTTGCAAGTGGTGTTTAGGTAGGAATGGAACCAGCTGCATGTGTTTGTGATTCTGTTGATGCTTATATATAATAATAGGTTTGTAGTATTTTGGGTATATGTTGATTTATAGGGCATACAGCTGCATAACCTATTGTGACTTCCATTAGTCTTTGTGCTGTTAGATGTTAAAGAACATAATGGAGACTGCAAGAGACCATAAGGCATACATTAGGCAGTTCTGTGTCCATGACCACCTATCATCCCCATCCATAAGTTATCTAACGTCTTTAAAACAACCAGTAGTTTCAATGCTCACCACATGTTTACTAAGTCATTTCCATTCATTAACCACTTCTGGTATACTAGTTCTTGCCCATGGAAATTTCCTTCTTAAATCTAAATTAAAGGCAAGGAAATGAGAGAGCAAGTGGAAGAGAACTCTGTCAGATGTACTTTTTTTTAATCAATTTTTATCCAAGTTTGTCGTACATTTTGTGATAGTGGATTATACAATCATGTATGGAAGCAGTTTTGTCATTTGTCATTGTTCATTATTTTAATAAGCCAGCACTAGTGATAAAACTAATGGTACTAAAATTCACAATAAACATATATTGGTCATATAAGAATAGTGTGTACAGACGCTCCTCAACTTACGTTTTAGTTACGTTCCGAACGGCCAAACGTAAGTTGAAAATGAACGTAAGTTGTTACTGTACTATACATCCGTAAATTCTATTACCGTATCTTATAAAACACCCCTAAATCATTAATTATACACATAACATTGTAAAATAATAACATTAATTTCAAATAAATTAAATTCAAGCAACATAAATTGAGATGGTGGAGGAGGAGGAGGCAAGGCACGTTCAGTCTGTCGTTTGCGCCATGTAAACAATGGACGCAGCGTCATGCGTAAGTATCGTTTAAACTACGGAGAGCGGGCTAAACTAAAAAAAAAAATCATTTTTTTTTTTTTTTTTTACAGTCAGTTCAAATGTAAAATCGAAAAAACGTAAAACGAATGAACGTAAGTAGAGGAGCGTCTGTATAGCATTCATAGCGAGTCATGTATGCCTTTTGTAGTTTTTTTAAAACATGGTGGCAATGCATGAATTGTTTAATTAGGTTGTGTTTACACCAAGCGAGTCAGGGCCGATTCTCCTGAACTGTTATGAATTCGTTTGAATAGAAATGACTTCGGCTACAATATTTCGTTCTTCCAGTGTTCAGATGTCAAATTACCCTTGCCTCATATATTGAGAACCTGAATGTCGAACTGAAAGGAATTAAACATTTATGAATGTTAGATACATTGTTGAAGTGTTCTTTAGTAAGTTTAGAAAGATTCAAGCGAAGTCTTCCTCCAGCTATTCAAACTCATAGCATTTGACGATAATCGCCAAGGACTCGCTCAGTGTAAACACAGCCTTAACCCCTTCCATACGGTGCCGCACACGTAGGCGTCATGGACTTAGATCTCGGTGGCAGCAGCCAATGCCAGCCGTACGACGTGTCGTAATAATACTCGCATCATAAAATATAGTCACCGCTTATATCGATCGTTCTCTCTTCACCCGTGAATTTTGATAACCATAGAAAATGCGATTACAAAAGAATTAGAAAGAATGTCATTATGGAGGGGCGACTACAATAAATATAATCAAGACGCCGATATGGCAGCCTCGCGAATACACTCGCTCCCCATGACGCCTACGTGTGCGGCACCGTATGGAAGGGGTTAATGTCAGTTTGTAGAAAATTTAAGTTTTTCATTGGAGCCAAGAAAATACCCTTGAATAAATGAAAGTGTATCTCAATATATCTTGGGAAGTATAACCATAAAAAAGTGTCTATATATTTTACTTAATCACATTAATGCCCTTTTTATTTTTAAGGTGGGTGCATTAGTAACATTGTAATTAGAATATATTTAAAAAAAATACATTTTCGAATGTAAAAAGAAAATGGTAACATACATACAAAGGGCTTATTCCCCCTTACAAGGGAGGTAGCCAAAGTCAAAGGCATATATCCACTCCCACCCATTTCATCCTCACATACACCACCCCTCCCTCCCAATAGTGGCTGGCAATGATGCTTTGGGCCTTCCCATAGATCTTTTTGGGAAGAAACATTGGACTGTTGTCATTCGTGCATGGTACAAGACTGTCTCTGTCACTGAGAGGAAGAGGTGGAGGGGAACAGGCTTTGGTTGTCAGGTTTTTGTCAAAAGAAGGAAAAACATAACTGTTGCCAAGCCATTTTTGTGTTAGTATATGTATCTGCAGTGGAATTGGTTTTCCTTAACTTGTTTCTCAGTAACCAGCTGGCCATAAATACTGCTATTGTGTACCTTCATAGGTTTTACATGTTCCACTCCTTCCCAAGATTCCATAGGAACTCCATGGCACCAGCTGCTCTCTTTCTGGCAGCTAAAGTAGAAGAACAGCCAAGGAAGCTGGAACACGTCATCAAAGTGGCACATCACTGTTTGTGTCGTGATCAGCCACCACTAGATGTTAGTTCAGAAGTGAGTATCTTCTTTGTTCGTGTTTGAAAAGGTAGGGAACAAGATGACTTATTATTGTGGATGCATACCTGTCTTAAGTATAACTTGTGGTATGTATTCTTAATTAGTCATTAATGAGAAATATTGCATTCACCCTAAATAACTATTCCTCTTTCCATTCAGTAGGCTGAATTTAATTTCTTTTGCAGGGCCTAAAGGTAACTGGCTATGGTTGCTGGGTTTCCCCTTTGATCTCTAATAGAAGAAATGTTTGTGTTGTATAAATGTAAAAGATGATAAGTCATGAGTGTAGTATTCTGGGACATGTAGAGTGTTTGTACTGATGTCACAGAAACCCAGAACTCCTGGATGTGCTGCCATGTTGGCGATACTCAGATTTGACAGACGATCGTAAACAGTGCACGTTAATTGTGTTCAGGGTCTTTCGTGTCCCCCCTTTTTTTTGTGTGTGGGGTAAATGATGCCAAAGTTAGCTTGAACTAAACACAACTTTCTGAGGTATTCTTTATTCACAATTTATTGTAATTTGTATATCACACAGTGTGTATAAATTTGGTTAGGTTCTGCAAACTTAGGGTTCTATTTCAACATCATGCAAACATGTTTTTCACTTTTTCTCTCTCTCAAGAACCGTTTATTTTATTCATTTATTTACTTCAATGGAACGTTCGTTAGATTAGGAGCTATTGAACAATGCAAGTTTCATGTTAGATATCTGTGTTTGTGTGATTCTGGAATTTTACAGGTAAATGTTGCAATGTTCTCACCAATCCAGACAAAACTTTTATGTTTTGTTTTGCATCCTCTTGAGTGTCGGGAATCTCCCTTGGTAGATTGTATTGTATTTGTCACTGACAACTCCAGTGTTTCTATCCTTACGGTGAATATTATGCCAGTGCTTAGAAGTGTTTTAGGTTTGTTAGGTTAACTAATAGGGTGTGAGTATCTATGGTAGCATAATGTTTGGAAATACCAGCATGTCATGTTAGATGTATGTGGGGCAGTCATATTTCAGGAAAAAAGAGGCCTGGCTTTAGAAAAGTTTCTTTAGAAGATAGTCAACTACTAAATTGTAATAGAAGGGAGGATAGAAGTACTTATTAGCTTTGGATTGGATTAGATTGATTTTCCTTGTTTACATAATGGTTTTAGTTTTCTATGTATTTAACAAAGTGGTAGGCAAATGATAATCAGGCAGTTGTTCTTAAACTAGGCAGTGGGAAAATCTAGCAGGGATATATATTTTTTTTTTTTTCTCTCTCTTTTCTTTTCTTTTCTTTTCTTCTCCCAGCATCGGAACCAAGTAAGCTTTGTACCACACAAAATTTGTTGCAAATATTGAAGTAAGACACATGCTGCACATATAACAAGTAGTACATGAAAGTGAAAGACGTACTTTTAAGTTAGAAGTTAATCTTCACTTTTGTACATTGAAATTGATTAAATGGTTTGCTGGGTTAAAGTTTATACATGAAATGAATGTTCATAGTGTTAGATATATATTATTTTTTATTTAATTTTATTCATTTATTTATTCATATATTTATTTTTGAGGGAGGGTATGGGATTGCCCAGGATGACAAGGGGTCAGCAACCCCAGAAAATTTAGGAACCACTAGACCCAGATGATTGCTGATGAACTTGCTGTATGGGGGAAGAATCAAGCAGCAGTTTTCTCATGTACTGAAAATAATACTGACATTATTGCTGCCCATGTGCTTCTGGTGTCAGCAGAAATAATACATATTAACACTGATAGGGTTGGTATACACTGCTATAACAGGGGGATAAGCTCTATTGGAAAACAGTTAATTAATAGATGAGGCAACATGAGTTGCTCACAGCTCTTCTCACCCAAATTTTTGGCAATCATCACCCTGATTTGTTTTTATTTTCAGATGTCGGTGATATTCTAGGGGTTTTTCACGATCTGATTGGTTTGTGCAACCAAAACCTTGACAGTAATTAACCATTCTTCCACTTTGAACAAGTGCATCAGCCTCTAGTCATGTGGGTTTGTTTACTTTACAATGCCTCTGAAATGGCGGCTTACAGTTGATGACATCATGTGCAAGCACTCTATAGTTCTCAAGAACGGGTTATTGTTGTATTGATATTGCATTAGTCCTGAATGATGACCCAAGTCTAGCTGGCAGAAGGTGATTTGTTTATCTTACTATTTCTTCCTCCCATCATTGCATAACTGTGTCAACTATACAGTCATTCTCCACTCATATACAATATTCCTCCAGCACTACACTGTACATTCATACAAAAACTTCTTCATTAACAAACACTTAAGGACTGATATTTGTGTGTTTGTATACATGATGCTGTAAATGTATTTGCTCTCTTTTCACATGAGGAGAGTTGACAGCTTAGTGACTACTCACTCCTCCTCCTCCTCCTCCTCCTCCTCCTCCTCCTCCTCCTCCTCCTCCTCCTCCAGATCAATAACATAAACATTCCCACACACTTACAGCAAAGACAATAGTCCAAACTTTCTTCTTGGAGAGGTCTATGGGAGGGCCTGAGGACCATTGCCAGCAACCATGGGGCCACATGTTTCCATTCAGTGAAATTTGAGGCAGAAAGTTATTATTGATTCTCTTTTTTCTCTTGAATTGCTATATCATCCCATACAATTTAGATTTTTGTTGTGTTTTTCTTTTTTGTTTTACGACAACAGGCTTACCTAGAAAAGGCCCAAGAACTAGTGGTGAATGAAAACATCTTACTGCAAACACTTGGTTTTGATGTAGCCATTGACCATCCACACACCCATGTGGTCAAATGCTGTCAGCTCGTCCGCGGTGAGTACAGAACAACCAACCTATTCTGGAATATGTTGGGAGTAACTTTTCAGTGTGCAAAGGTCAGTAGGGAGTAGATGATTATTGATACATGCAAGGATACGTGAGTTTTTGATGTTGTGTTATATACTACATTAATCATGTTTCTCTTGCAGCTGATTATTTTAGATTTTTGTGAATATATGTATTTGTTGATATAAGATGTGAACTAGTATATGGCAAAGCCATGACACCCCCAAGCAAGCAAGTTGCTGTGACACTCCTGTGACATGGTGTTGACACCTTGGGAAAATTTTTGAACAAGTTTGTTGATTAGAGGCAAACATGAAGTTGCATTTCAGTTTTACAGAAGTTAGTAAGGTAGTTAAGCAATATGTTTTAAATGGTGTTTGTTCAATGTAACGTTCTTTCTTTTCCCGGTGGTTGGCTGCCATGCCATGGTGGTTTGGTGGCCGCCTTGGGTTCATCAACCATCCCATGGTGGTTGCTGCTGCTGATACCCACGGCTCCTACTTAGCAGCTACCAGAGATTTGGCGCAAACCTCGTATTTCATGGCCACCAACAGGTTATTATCCTAAGGCATTGTTACATAGGCAAGATTAAAGGAGCAGTGGGCTTTTAGGAGTGTATAATCCACAGGAAACAGGTGGTGGCATGTTCATAGTTACCTTTGTTGGTTTTTGGAAACCTTGAGTATGGAGTACAGTAACTGATTGAAATACATTCTTGTGGTGATCCATCGTTGGGTTATGCACACTGCACCTTGTATCTGCCTGGATCTTAGCCCATAGGATGCCTTTCTCTGCCTCGTTTCACACTCTGACAGCCGAGATAAGTTGTGTATTTGTGTGGGAGCTAGGAGTGTTTGGCAGGCCACTCTGATAGACTTGACTTGACCTTCAACTTTCGTTCTAGGGAATATTATGCACAAATTCAATGTTTGCCTCTTTTACTTTCAGGATTTCTTTATCCCTTTCTTCACACACTGGACTATGGCTATGGTTGGTTGTGATACACATCTGAAACGAAAGTATTTATTAGAAGGAACATACTCTTTCCTCCCCTCCCCAGTCTATTTATTTATATATATATAATATTTTTTTTTTTTTCTTAACTACTTCCTTATTATAACTGCAATGTTCCTAAATTATGTCCTTATTGTGTTTTTCTTTTTTCAGTTTACATCTTACCACAATGTGTCTGCAATATAGACCTACAGTGGTGGCTTGTTTTTGTATATACATTGTTTGCAAATGGATAAATTACGAGGTAAATTACTCTTAAATTTTTTAATCCATATACAATCAGCTGCACACATTATCATATGAGTTACTTGTATGTGGAAGCATGGGGTGATCTATGGCACTTGCTCTTAAGCCAGAGCAATTGTTAGATGTTGAATTTCATGTGTGGCTGGGTAAGGCTCAAGCTGGTTTTGTAATATGTTATTTGTGAGCTATTATTTCATCCAGACAACAGTGAGCCATAAAGTGAGATGGCTAGGCTTGGGAGAATAAAGTCCTTGTCTCTTTTTTGTCATTTCACATTTTAAACCATGTAATGATTACACCCAAACACTTCCCCAGCATTAATATCTGTTCATCCTTGATGCACGTGCTGGCATTGTAAATTGGAAGCATGCATGATTTGTATCATCCAAGTTGGGGGTTCAAGCCCCCACCCCCTTTCATGACTCTCATAACTTGGGTCCTTTTGATTTGTTCCAGCTTAAACAAATTGCACCATGTTCTTCCCCCAACAATACCTCAACTGCCCCATATGCAACCATCACACACGAGACATAGAGCACCTCCGACTACACAATCCTACACTCGCCCCTTCTTGGCAGTAATACTCTTTGCTTGTGACTTTGTGGGTGAACTGGTGACTGGCTGATTTCCTAGGGGCTGTGAGTCTTCTACAAAAGGTAACGGGGCAACATTTAGAACAATGAATGAAATTGGGGTCTTGGAGCAGAATGAAAACTGATGTAGTCCCAGAATGTAGATAGAAACAGTGGTGTATAACCTGGAGTTCTAATTTATTTTATTTAAGTTATTTATTTATTTTATTTATTTCATTTTATTTTGTAGGTTTTGATTCTGAAACCAATCTTTGAAAATTAATTATTTTTGGTATGCATTATTTATCTCAGTTTGATTAGAAGAATAATTTCAAGGTAGTCCATGGACGTATTATTATGTTTTTATGCCTTTTTTTGGCACACTTGGTATTTTCACATTAAAAAAAATAAAGTACAAAAAAGGGAAGAAAATTAAGACCTCACACTAGCACATTCAAAAATGTCAAAGTAGGAGAACATACTGTACATTTGAATTAGCAAGATTTTGGGTTTGATCCAGATATTCAGTCCTTCAGGACTGCACCTGAAGATAGGGGTGAGAGATGTTTTGAGGGTTGAAGTGGGGCAACAAAGATGATTCTGTCCAATATAATCTTGCAGGATTACTATTTCAAAGCTTTTGTCATTAGTCCTTTCTCTTGCTAATACAGCTCGTTGTACTAATCTTGTAGACCTGAGAAAACGGGGGAATACAATGATTAGTATGCCCCATATGGGGCTTGGGTAACATTCCTACAGACAAATGTTGTGTGGCCTTCTTTTATGACTGGTGACCCATGATGTGAGAGATCTTGGACCCAAAGACCGTGTCAGCCTCATAAGGTTCTTCGTGTCGGAAGTGATGATGTTCATTGGTTTTGAAGATGGGCAGGAGGGAGACAATTTTGACATCTGCATCACAGGACCCCCCTTGCAGCGCCTGCCTTTAGTCCTCTACTTCAAGAAGAATGCTGATAATTTCACTTCTCCGTCCTGTCTGCTACCTTCCTTAAATTGCTCCTGTATCACCTCTTGTGACTCTGGCATTATGTCCCCAAGGATAAAGGACTGGTTACCAGCAACAAGCTACAAATAGAATATAATTCGTGTACCTAGAAGGCAGAGGTGGAGGGAGTGAACATGAAGGGGTGACCAATGATAAGATGGATGGGGTAAAGGGGGTGTTGGGAAGGTGTGGAAAGCAGAGGTGGAGGGAGTGAGTATGAATGGGCAACCAGGGATGGGATGGATGGATGAGGTAAAAGGGCCATCGGGAAACGGGGGAATGTCTGTTGAGGAAGGAAGGGAGTGGAGAATAGTTGTGTATGGATGATGCTGTGTTGCATGGAATGGAGTGGGTGGAGGATATGGAGGGTGAAAGAGTATGTGTGAATGATATTTTGATGCAGCCCAAAGGGATTTCTCCCCATTTTCTCTTTCTCTGCATGAGGGGATGGAGAGGGAGGTGTCACCGATGAAATGAAGAGGCTTTGCTGTGAATGTGCTGTGTCTTGCTACATTGCTTCTGTCCCAGGGTAGTGGGCCAGATGCAGGGATAACCTGTCATCCAGGAGGACCCAAGAAAAGGAGGGAGGGAGGGGTGGTGAATGGGAGTGGAGTATGTGGGGATGACTTTGGCTACCTCCCTTGTAAAGGGGGAAAAAAGCCCTTGGTATATGTATGTGTACATAGAGAAGGGCATGTAGGTTTTTTCCCTTTTGTTGGTTGGAGGATTATGCCACAAGTACTGATAACCTTTTGTTAATTTCAAATATAGCTTCTTTAATAAATCCCAGGAAGTAAGATTATAATTTCATTTAATATCCAAGGGATGATTACCAAAAGACAGAAAAAAAAATAATAGAATGTATAAATAAATGCTACGCATATTTGTGTGGGCTCATTCAATCATTGACTTGGTGCACAAATAACTTCAACAATATGGTCGCCATAGGTGACAAATCTCGGACAAGAGATAATAGAGTACAAGTCATGCTACTGTTTCATTTGCCTGCACATTGGACACAAAACAACAATAATACTGTTGTGCACAGCGTGCAATGTGTGTATTTGTAACTCGATAAACACACACATGGCTTGATGGTGCAGCGGTACTGTTCTTGACCATTAATTCAGTGATCTGAGTTTGAGTCCCACTCAGGACTGAAAAAAAAAATGATAATAATAATAATAATAATCACTGCACTGTGAGATGGCACTTCAGCTCTAGCGGGCAAGGAGTATGTATGTGTAAAGGCACAGCATTACCTACAGATTGGGCCATATATGAGCTCTGAGCTCTCGTCCAGGAGGATAATAGCTGTATCATGAGTCCAGCACATGACCCAAGACCATGGTGAATCGCACACATGCAGGAATATGCTACGGTGTAGCTGGTACTCAGATACAAACAACATATAAAATTTAAAGAGTAGCAACTAAAGGTATTCCATAACTTGCTGCTAAAATGTATGAAGAGGACAGGGGCAGGTAAAATTGGTTCAAGTTCTGTGGGTGGATGGGTAGTAGGGTAGACTGGCAGTGGAGGGATTTTGTTTTGTCTGGAATAGATACTACATCGTTGTTGACAATCAACAAATTGAACACAGTTTACACTGTAGAATAAAGTAGAGAAAATACAGGATACACCAAAACCATCCCTATGGGACACTTATGCCCAAAAACCAAAAGCCTCTCATTAGAACACATGAAAATGACAACTCTTAACACACATCTTTCATGCTGTATATCACAAGCACCACCAACAGAATGCAATACAATTACTATCCATCTATATACTACAGGCTTCTCCTTGAAAGGTAGGTAGTCATGTCAAAGGCACACACCCACTTCCACCTATTCCACTCCTATCCATTCCACTCCTGTCCACCACTCTCGTTTCCCAACCAGCTACTCCAAGATGAAGGGTCATATCAGTCTCCTGCCCATTGCCCAGGTCAGAAGCAATGGAGCAAGGTCACTTCACTTAATTAGTGACCCCCCCCCTCTCCATCCCCTCATGCATAGAATAGAGAAGTCCTCTTAAGCTGCATCAAAATATCATCCACACACACAACCACTCCCCATTCCCCTACCATTATTCTTCCATGCTCAACCTAGCAAAGAAGACAGGGAGAAAATCCCTTCAGTCTACATCAAAATATCTCTATACTTTTTCACCAGCCTTATCTGCCATCTCCTTTTCCACCCCCCTCTCTCATCCTCATTTCTCACTATCAAACCTTGTAACCTCTATCATACTTCTTAACACATTTGAGCATCTCCTTTCTGCCTCTTTAATTCCAGGTCTCCACCCTGTACAGTGTTATTGCCACAATCACCCCTTCATATAATCTTCTCTTTGCATCTGTTCCCAGATGCATTTTATGTCACTTTAATCCCTGAAGACATTCTCAATCAACAGTACAATTACACCAGCAGCATACTACTCAAACCTCTATAACAACCTAGCAGCCATACCACACAAAACATCACACCACGAGATAAAAACTACACCGGCATGCCTGCACTCAGGGCACCATCCAGCATTGAAACAGTATATATATATATATATATATATATATATATATATATATATATATATATATATATATATATATATATATATATATATATATATACATATATACATACATATACACACACACACACACACATGCACACACACAAAGAAAAGAGGGCTTTTTACCCCATTCACCACCATCCCTCTCATCTTGGCTCCTGGATGATAGGTCATACCTGCATCCACAGCAAGGCCTCTTTGTTTAATAGGTGGTCCCCCTCTCCATCCCCTCATGCCAGACACACTGAAGGCAGGGAGAAATACCTTTGGGCTGTGTCAATATACCATTCACACATAACCACTCCTTAAAACCTATCTCCCACCTACTCTCATGCATCACAGTATAATCGATACACAACCATTCTCCATTAACCCCTATCTTCTGCTTCCTCAGCAGAAGCATGTCTCTGACCCATACTGTGCTGTTGCCACAATCACCCCTTCATACAATCTCTTCTTAGCATCCATTCCCAAATGTGTTTCTAATTACACTAAGTCCTCCCTTTCCTGCCACATGCAATCTCCAGCCTCTTTCCTATAAGACTCCCTTTCAAACTGCTGTCATCTCCCCTTGTACATCTCATCACCTTACTTTTACCCATATTTACCTTCAACTTTCTTTCGCACACCTTCCCAAACTCTGTCACTAACTTAATCCCCCCTCTGATCCTGCTACAAGTGCATTGTTATCAGCAAATGACAGCTGGCTTACCTCCCACTTTTCTCGATTTTCTTTAACCATCTCTAACCCCCTGCCTACCCTTGCATTTACCTTCCACACCACCACCCCATCCATGTTGTACATATTGAACAGCCATGGTGACATAACACATCCCTGGTGCAGTCCCACCTTACTTCAAACCACTTGTTCAGTCCATTTCTAATTCTAACACTGGCTCTACTATTGTTAAAACTCTTGACTGCTCAACAGTTTTCCTTCAATCTCGTTTGACTGCTCAACAGTTTTCCTCCAGTCTCATATATCTGCAAAACTTCCCACAGTGCCTTCCTGTCCACACTGTCATAAGCCTTTTCGAAATATCTAAATAAAGGTCCCCAAAGAATTTCTTACCCTTTGGTAAAGCTTTCTCACATATCTGTCTTGCTACAAGAATCTGATCCACGCAACCCCTACCTGTCCTAGACCCACAGCGTTCCTCACCAATTACTCCGTTTCCCAATCCTCTCAATCAAAGACCCATAATCCTTCCCAACTACACTCAACAAACTGATCCCTCTGAAACTACACTCACATTTGTTCCCTTTTCCCTAGTGAAGTGGAACTGTACAGGTACTGGTCTAGTTCTCTCCCATAGGCAAACATTAAACCTCACCAGCCAGTCCATCATCACTATACCTCCATTCTGCATGATACCCATCTAATCCAGGTGCCTTACCTGCTCTCATCATTTTGATAACTGCTTGCACCTCATCTTTTTTTTATTTCTCCCCCCATTTTCCTCATCCATCACTGTCATTTTCTTAGTGCCCCCCACTGTAACCAACTTTCCCTCCCTATCTTCCACATTTAACAACTCCCTAAAATACTCTGCACATCTTCCCCTTGCCTCTTCTGTTACCATCTCTCCATCAGTATCTTTTATAATTTCTTTTCTGCTTGATTTGCCTCCCCTTCCCCTCTTAATTTCCTTCTAAAACATGTTTTAAAATAACTTTCAAAATTTTCTGTCATACTCTTCCCCCGTATTACATCAGCTCTCCTTTTTGCCTCCTTTATCTTATGTTTTGCTTCTCTCTTTTTTTTTTTTTTTACCTCTTTTTTTCCTTCATCATCATCCTATTTTGCAACCAGTCTGTGAATGCTTGTTTCTTCTCTTCTGCAACCCTCTTTGCCTCATCATTCCACTACTCACTACCTTTCCTTCTATTACTTCCTATCCTCCTTGTTCCACATACCATCTTTACACACTTTGTCACTCCCTCCTTGAAACACCCCCATTCCTCCTCCACTCTCCTCCCACACTTCTAGTAGCTTCTTTTACTCCTCCTTTTCCGTCTCATTTAAGCAGTGTATTCTAAGCACCTCCCTACCTCCTGTCCTTTTCCTCTTTATCCTCCACTTTCAACTTAACTTCCAAAAAATTATCTGGTATATTCCCTTACTCCCCCCAAAGAATATGGACATTCAATACTCTTCCTACTCTTCTCATGGATACCACTACATAGTCCATTAAACCCCTAACAATCAGCCTTCCATCCACCACCCCCTCCCATGTGTACTTATGCTTGACTTTCTTCCAAAACACTGTGTTAGCTATCAGATCTAAACACATCATCAACTCCACTGATTTTTTCCTGGCACACACTTCCCAACCACTCTATTGGTTCATCTGCTGTAGCATTGAGATCTCCCAATACCATTACATTTACACTTCTCCCCAGAGCCTCTATGCATTTGTTTAGATTGATTAAAAAATGGCAGCATAAGAGAGACGGTTGCAGTACAATTAAGTAGCATTATTTTTCTATGAGAAGATGTTTCCTCTAGCACAAACAAAATGATGTGTGGATGTGGTCCATAGGGCACCCCTAAAACCCTAAAGTATCAACTGAATGCTACTGTGCAGATTTTTACATCATAATAACATGCAGCCAATATCCCAGACGGGGATTAAAACCACACAAACACAAAAAAGGCCTAGCTGCAGATTCAAACTGCCCCAGAAAGAACCACCACACAAAGCACACAGAATGCCTATTACTACAGTGCCCACACTAACAATCCCTAGACAAGAAATACATCTTTCCTGAGTGACTTGTGGTTCCGCTGGGAGGTTGTTGACCGAAGCCACATGTCATCTGCTTCCAAAGCGATTCCTGCATTAATAGGAATAGGTTACAGAGTTCATTTTTATATGCATGCCGACAGCTCTTTCCCATACACAAGGTGGTGGTCAAGTCTAGGCATACACCCATTTCATACACATCAAAACCCATTTTACATCCCTCCCATGGTAGTATCTCATTGATGAAGGGCCTCATATCCCCCACAACTGTTCAGGTTGAAAGTCATGTAGCGAGTGTTTCTGCAGCAGACCCTAGCAGGCAGCTTCATACCCATACCACTTCCTTGTATGGCATCCCTACCCCCAATCCCCTTCCCTCAGCCACTCTGTTGATATAACAGATATTCCTTTATGCCACATCAACTTTTTACCCTTTCAGTCTCCCTACATTTACTCCTATCTTTTGTACTCTCTTCCTTGTTCCACAGACATTCCTCAAATATCTAAGGCCCTTTTTACCCCCACTCATCCACCTCATTCTTTGTCTTACTCTGAAGTTCGTTTCATCTATTGCTATCCCCCCTCATTCTTTCCACGTGTCCAAATTACCTCAGCATACACCTTCCCAATTTGACAGCTCTTATTGTCCCTCACTCTGCCTTACCCCCATATTTCTCACTAAACATCCATGTAATACTTCCCACATCTGTCAAATACATCCTTAAACTTCGTTTGAAGTTTTTGAATTTTAAAAAGTGGTAAGATGTAGCAGTGCCAGATGTCATCGCTATGCTTCTACACATTTTTTGTGCATGTGTAACTAGTGTGTGCAGCCAATTGAATTTAATGAGAGATATTGACTTTAGTGTAGTATACAGCAGGATTCTTCCAGCTAAAGAGCATGATTTGATTGTGTTGAAATTTATTTGAAACTATGATTATAGATTCAGAAGAGTAGTGAAGGAAAAGAATGGTTTTGGTACGTTGACAAAACAGTCACTGTGGAATTGCTGGAGCAGCTGACTGCAGAATTTTTAGCTGTGATGGACAAGTGTCCAGCACGGCTGAAGAAGATGATAAGTGCTTCCAATCATGCATCCTCTGATGAAAGGTCAAGAAACCAGACCATAAGCTCTGCGAATTCCTCATCATCTAGAAGTAATACAGCCTTTCCTTCTAATTTGCCTTCTTCTTCAAGAGGGCACGAGTCTAGTAGTCACCATAAACCTCGTAAGTGTTTCGTTCAAAGGAAAGTTTAGTTCGTAAGGAGTAAGAATAGCACTGTAATGATTTTGAGCTGAAAATTTTATTGAAACCTTTCTGATACTGATTTCTAATGCACATGTTTCTTTATTGTTATTCATAGCAGCTAGCAAGAGTCAGTCCTCACAGCAGCAGCAGCAGCAGCAACAAGCTCCAGCTCGACAGCATCGTCTTAATATTAGTGAATATAATGAAAAGAGAGAAAAGGAGAGACGGGAAAGAGAGCGGGCAGATCGGGAAAGAGAGAGGGCAGACCGGGATAGGGAGAGGGCAGATCGATACCAAGCTCTTGCACACCAAGTTACGGGAATAGGTGCCCATGGTACTTTGCACAACAGAGCCACAGACATAGGAGGTAGTGGGAGGCTCAAACATCCTACAGAAACCGCCACCTCCAAGCATCATAGCCATGGCAACCATAAAGCACATCCACACTCCTCCACTTCTTCGTCCACAGTTGCCTCAAGAGATGTGGCGCGAGGCACTGATAGGAGAGATGCAAGAAGGGACCCAAGTATACGTGTTGATGAAAGGACTAGTGATACTGTGGTTGATGGCAGTGCGTATGAAAAATCCAAACATTCAGTTACTGAAAGTAGACATTTGGTAGATAGTAAGCCAGCTAGGACACAAAGTGAGGCAGTTGATAGGAAGTTAGACATAAAGCAAGAACAAAGACAACCAACCATTAAAGTTGAAAGTTCAAAAGTGAAAACTGAAGTGAAACAAGAACCAAGACAAGTGGAAGTTAAAATGGAACCTATAAAAGTGAAAGAGGAAGTGAAAATGCCTGAAACAATATTCAATAATAGTGATATAAATAATTACGATTTTCTTAGAGACTCCAGTTTACTTGAGGGACCACCTGCAGAGTTGTTTGATAGTTCCGATTCTGAAAGTAAACCCGATATAACGTCACTTTTAGATAGTCCTGTTAGGACATCGTCAAAATCAAAGTCTCCTGTCAGTAAGCCATTGCAAGTAGGCAAAAATCTGAGTGGTGTAGTGCCAACTGAAGTGGATCAGCAGCAACCGCAGGCCACTGCTGCAGCTTCACTTCCAGCTGTTCAAACCCAACAGGTTCAGCAGCCGTCACAGGAAAGACATTATGGCACCAGTAATGGGTCTGTTCCTCATCAGACGACTACACAACCACCAGAAAAGGCACCAGAAACGAGCAAGACTAATCAGTCGGCTCCAAAATCGTCCACAAGTAGAAGCGTAAAAGAGCCTCGCACGCCAACAAAGGTGTCTTCTCAAGTGTCAGGTAGTTCTAGTAGGAAACGGACAGTAAGTGAAAAGAGTGACCCGGAGCTTGTACCTGTTTTGACAAAACTAGAAGCAACTAAGTATGGGCAGGCCCTCAAAGATGGAAGCAAAGTCAAAATTAAGGGTGATGGTGACAGTGGGGAAGTTCATGGGAAGGGTTCAGTGTCTCACGTTGTAGAAACTTCAAGCAAGGTCACGGAACCTGTGCTGAAGGTCAAGTTGCCCATTAAGATAGATCCCTCTCGTGATTCCTATAGTGTGGATTCTCATCCTTCTGTTCCTGATGGTGTTAGTGATGTGCCTGAGAGTAAAAAACATAAACATGAAAATTCTCATCATAAACATAAAAAAGAAAAGAAGCATAAACATAAAGAAAAAGATAAACACAAGGACAAAGACTATAAAGAACATAAAAAGGAAAAGAAACACAAAAAACACAAAGATAAGGATAAAGAGCGTAATGATACCAGTGTTAGTGACAATTGTGGTTTGAAAATTACCATTAATAGAAAAATGTTAATGCCACCAGAGGTTCCTTCATCGCCTAAACCCGAAGGTGGTAGTGGGGTTAAAATAAAGATAAAGAAACCTAAAACTAAGAAGAGGGATCTATTTGGTGCTTCCTCCTCAACATCTCCAGAGAGCAGCCCAGCACGGGATGCGACACCCAACCAGCCCAATCAACCACTCAAGTTGAAGATTAGCAAACTTCACATCAAACCAGAGAAGGAGTCACGTAAGAGGGAGAGAGACCGCAGCCCTGGTGACAGTCACACCGCCAAGATGCCACGTAATGGCAGGTATAGTGGTGACTCTGTGCCCTCCCGAGGCTTTAATTACCAGTGGCCCATTCTTAATCCTACTCCAGCTGCTAATACTCTTAATCAACCCCCTCCCCCATACCCAGGTGCACACAATCCTCTTCCTCCTGCTTTGGCACCATTACCCAATGCACCATCTGCACTTATTCCTGCCATGCATCCAGTAGTACCACCACACATGTCCACTGGTCCTTTCCCATACCCAAATTACTACCAGCAGTACCCGATACATCCTCCCAATTTCAGCTACCCTCCCCCACCATATCCTCCTCCTCCTGCTTATTTCCAGAGTGTGCAACCTAGCTACATTGCAGGACCTCTTCCTCCCCAACATTCCCAGCTGCAGGAAAGCCACATTAGTACCTTAGAAACTCCCAATCCACCCTTGCCCTCAGAGCCACCTCCCGACAGTCCCCCACCACCACCTCCCCCTGAGTAGTGTCATGTAGTTTGCACTAATTGTTATGTTATCATCCCTGCATTCTCCTTTTTGTTAGTTAGAATTCTAAATGTGTGTTGCACATTATTCAGCATTGTTGCTTTTCTGTGTCTGGCTGGTAGAGACAGACTAGAGGTTTCCCTTGGTACATTTGAATGCATGTTCACGGGTAGACAATCCCTTCATTATGGAGGATATTATTTATCTTATTTATTATACTAAGATATTGTACTTATTAATAAGCCCATATTCATGTGGAGTGATTGATTTTTAAACTGTTGGGACAGTGCTAAATTAATTTTTGCAATATTTTGTTCCTTTTACCCCTATTAAAGATTCTAGTTTAATTTGACTAATGGTGTAGTATCTAGTGCAGGTGACTTCTTCTATACCAATATGGTAATGGTGGTGTTTGGATGCTTTGCAGGTTCCCCTAAAGGACTAGGATGACACTAGGTGGGCCTCTGAGCACTAGTGGAGTGTAACACAAGTACACAACTGAGTCTTCCCTTGAGCTGGCTGCTCCATCCCCACGCCCCGTCACTTTTCTATGGCTACCCTGCCTTTACCTTGCCAGTAGTCACAATCAGATTACTCCAAATGGAGATTAATAAAAAGTGACATGGAGCTTGGCCCTGTTTGTGCCCCCTGACAATTCATTTGATGCCAGAGAGGGTGGGTTTGTTATAGACGATTGTTTCTTAGTTGGAGGTGATGCCCACAGTCGTGAGTTCCCCAGTTTTGGGTCCCGTAGACTAGGGTTAGCTTTAGAACAGTATGGCTAGGAAGGGTACAGCTCAGGGTAGACCCAGTGTTTACTGGGTTGTGGTGGTGGTGGTGGTGGTGGCGGTGGCAGTGGTGGCGGTGGTGGTAGTGGTTGTGATTTTGATGGTGGAGTGGACAGGAATGGGCTTGCCTTGCACTTTGTGCCGTGACGACCCCCTTATCTGTCTACACAGCATCACTATACCTTTCCAAATTTTTTTTGATTTTGCCAAATCATTTAAAGTTGTGTGCCATGTTTGAGAGTTGTCCCCAAGGCTAGACACAAGTACATTGCAATCTGTTACTCCAGACACAAGTTAGTGTAGTTGTAGAACACATTCACTTGTATTTTTTGGCACATAATATGTTGCAGTGTTCTGTCAAGCAAACCCTAGTAATGCAACAACCACTGGGGAAGGGCTCCCATGTGCTCCTCATTCTCTGTGAGGAGTGCTACTGTGAGGGTGGCAGCAACATCACTCCTGGAAATGTGACGGGCCGAGGAAAGAGTGGAAAAAGCCTAGCTGAATAGCTCAGTGTACTTTGGCCTCCAGAGTCAGCAGCATCCGCTCCTAGTGGGACTATTGGTCAACACTCGCCTGCAGTCCTGACGACATCGGGGGAATCGAACTTCACATTCAGCAACAAAAGAAAAAGCCAAAGCCTGCACTGTACCAGCAACTGTGTGGCAATGTTTGTACCATTTGTGACCTCATCCAAGCCAGGAAAAGCTTTATATTTACAAAAGCAAAGCCAGATGACTTGCCTGAAGTGTAGTAATTGGTGTTTTTGTGAAGGGCATGTTCTCGGGCTTCATGTGTGAAGATGGAGTGTTTCGTAAAAGCTGGGTGAGCTACTGCCCTGTGGTACTCAAAGCTGTGTGTCTTGAGTACTACAAGACCAAGATGTGTCGTTGCATACAGTGTTCCCTCTTTGGCATAGTGTTTAAGGCAACTCAGGTTACAGTTCAATACATGTTTCATCGTTATAATTATGCTTCATCATCATACATTTCCCAGTAGGAGACTTCTCCACCATAGTGTCTATGTCTATAGCAAAAGCCTAACTCAGGTAACCTAACCATGGAATGACCCGCACTTTTGTTTCCTTTTGCCTTTTCGCGGTACTGTGCTTTTCTCTGTTTATATATTTATTGTCTTGATTAACGATAACCCGGTGGTATGTCAACTTACTGGCCCACTGAGAAACTATATATGGAAATTTGCCTCTCATGGAAAGGAGTTTGCTCAATACCTCTTTATGTGATGAAATTGACCACAGACTTTAATTTTGTATGGCTACTGTTGTACAAAATAAAATCAGTTTTTTGTATATCTTGTCCAATTCATTTCTGACAAATGTCGCTAATCCCTGCATAGTTTCCTCCCTACTTCTTTGCCCTTGAGTTCTCACTGCTAAGGCCATCGTAATGCAAGTGATACAATAAAAGTTAATTGTGATTCTTCATGAATCTCACAACAAATGACAACATTTTTAAGTTCAACATAGCTTACACACATTCAAAATAACCAGACAACACTCGTTCACATTTTTCCTTTTGTTTAACCCATGCTTAGTCTTAAGCGGTCTGTCCTGTGTAAAAGCTTGGCTGTTGCAAAGTAATTTGCATCTCTCGCTTACTCTCAATTCTCTCGCTTTTTTTATAGATAATCTCCAACCCCTTGACCATAGACCTCGCAAAATGAATCGCTGCTTTTGTAGTAGATTGCTAAAATATTCCTTTCTTCTCATTTCCAGTAATTGTCTTGTGTGTGCATGCACATATATATGTATATATGTAATATATATGTATGTATGTCTTGCTGCATTGCCATTAGACTGAGCAAGAAACAGAAGACTCTTTGTCCACAGGGAGCGAAGATGGGAGGGATAATGAACGAGTTCTGGATGGGTTTATACTTTGATTGGGTACCCCCTTGTAAGGAAGAGAGAGCCTTCTAGTGTGTGTGTGTGTGTATGTATATATATATACAGACGCTCCTCAACTTTCGTTTTAGTTAGGTTCCGAACGACCGAATGTAACATGAAAATGAACGTAAGTTGTTACTGTACTATACATCAATAAATTCTATTACCGTATCTTATAAAACACCCCTGAATAATTAACTAAACATAACATTGTAAAATAATAACATTAATTTCAAATAAATTAAATTCAAGCAACATAAATTGAGATGGTGGAGGAGAAGGAGGATGAGGCAAGGCATGTTCAGTCTGTCGTTTGTGCCATGTAAACAATGGATGCAGCGTCATGCGTAAGTATCGTTTGAACTACGGAGAGCGCACTAAACTAAAAAATTCACTCAATTTTTTTTTTACAATTTTTGTTACAGTCAGTTCAAATGTAAAATTGAAAAAACGTAAAATGAATGAACTTTAGTAGACGCTCCTCAACTTACGTTTTAGTTACATTCCGAACGGCCGAACGTAAGTTGAAAATGAACGTAAGTTGTTACTGTACATCCATAAATTCTATTACCGTATCTTATAAAACACCCCTAAATCATTAATTATACACATAACATTGTAAAATAATAACATTAATTTCAAATAAATTGAGATGGTGGAGGAAGAGGAGGATGAGGCAAGGCATGTTCAGTTTGTCGTTTGTGCAATGTAAACAATGGACACAGCGTCATGCGCAAGTATTGTTTGAACTACGGAGAGTGCGCAAAACTAAAAAATTCACTCAAATTTTTTTTTACAGATTTTTTTTAGTCGGTTCAAACGTAAAACGAATGAACGTAAGTAGAGGAGCGTCTGTATATCAGGTTGGGTTAAGAGACGTGTTTATACGTGCACATGACCCTAGTAATGAAGATAGGGGAGGGAGAACTATTTAGAATAATTGAAATATATGGAGAGTTTTGGGAGGAACAAGAATATAGTGGTGTTGAGGGTGTAAATGTATGAATATGAGATATGCCAGTGTATGCAATAGTAGGGAAGTTGTGGCATGAAGGAACAAAGGTGATATTAGACATGTGAATTGAATACTGTGTGTAAGAAGAGAGATGGTCCACATAGTCGGATGGTAGTAGTCAAGTGGGCATCGATGGAAAGCATTTTGTTAGCAGTGAACGGTGCCTCTATCTGTAGAGATAGAAACGGTAAAGGAAAGATTTGAGCAGGGCAGCAGAATGGGAGAATAGAAGTTCAGAGTTATTCTTTTTCAAGCTAAGATTACTTTCCAAGAATGCCAAGTGACTTGGTAGGGATATTAATAAAGTCTAAAATATTAATTGCATAAAACACACAATCAATACCCTGTAGGGTGGTGGGGTGCATTAATGGACTATGCAGTGGTGCCCCAAAGCATTGGAAGATTTCTGGATATTCATATACAGAAGAGAGCAGTATCTGATAGTCATCTGATGGAAGTGAAAAAAAAAAAAAAAAAGGCATGGAAGACCTGAAAGTAAGAAAGTTGAATTTACTTGTTCAACTTGATTACTTTCAACAGAAGAATACCAGGCAAGGTTGTGAGAGGTATAGAACAACATGAAAAGTGGAAGTTGAAATTGAAGTAGAGAAAGAAAGGATATGTTTCAAATAAAAGTACTGAAGTTTGCAAAGACTGTTGGGTGAAGAGGATAGGAGGAAATAGAATGGAAGGCAGTGAAAGGTGGAATGAAGAGGTAAGGGTAGTAGTGGCAGAGAGGCAAGCTTATGAAGGGGATACAGTGGAAGAGAAATGCATGCCAAACGGATTTCATTCCGTCTTCTCTATTTTCTGCATGAAGGGATGGGGTGGGGGGTGTCACCTTGTAACTGATGTAGCCCTGTTGTGGATGTGCTGTGTCTTGCTGCATCCCTCCTGACCTGGGCTGGAGACAGGCATGACCCTTCATCCATGAGGAGCTAAGATAAGAAAGAAATGAGTGGGAGTAGGTGTGTGCCTTGGCTCCCTCCATTATAATGGGAAGATGCCCTTGGTATATAGATACAGGACACAAGGAAGTCTGAAGGCTACATGAGCAGCAGAGTATATGTGAGGGGATGGGAATGAAGTGAATGGATTGAGGTGAAGGTGGGGCTACATCAGGGTTGTGTGATGTCGTTTGGTTATTCAATTTATATATGAAGAGAGAGGAAGGTAAGAGCACAAGACGTGTCTAGAGTTGGGAAGTTGGCCAATTGTTTGCCAGTGACAATACTTGTGGGTTTTTCGGAGGTGAGACTGAAGGAGTGACAGTCTGAGAGTAAATGTGGGCAAAATTACATTGATGAAGTACACAAGGAGCAATGACATTGTTAGGTTGATGAGTGTTTGAAGGGTGAAAGGTTGAAGGAAGTTGGGAACTTTCAAGTATTTGGGGTTGCGTGTGGTGTTGAATGGTGGAATGGATGTGGAGGTGAATTACATAGTAAAGGCAAGTAGATGGCTGGGAAGTGTAATAAGAATTAGGTATGTGGGGGATAAATGTAAAGGTATGAAAGAGTGATTGTACCCATAGTACTGTACAGAGCAGAGATTTTGAATTGAAGAGGCGGAAAGTCCTTGAGAAATAGGTGTTACAAGGACGGACAGAGTGAGAAATGTGGATGGAAAGAGCTATCAGGTATGGTAGTTGAAGGAATGCTAAGGTGGTTAGGAAAGAGTAATGGAAGACGGGCAAAAAAATATGAAAAGAAAGATGGAGTGAACTTGAGAGGAATACTAAGAATGAGGTGGATGGATGGGGTACAGGGGGCTTTGGATGCATGAGGAATGTCTGTGGAACAAGGAAGAGAGTGCAAAAGATAGAAGCAAATGGAGGGAGATTGTGACCCAAATGGATGTTCTTCACATCTCCATAGATTATTTCTAGTGAATGAGGAAGGGATGGGGGATTACCACAATCAAGAGCAGGAGTATACCAGCTCCAGTTGTTGGGCCTTGCTGTGGAGGCACTGTGTCTCGCTGCATTGCTTCAAATTTCACTGACTGGAAACCTGGGGCTAAATTTATGAAATATCCTAACCCATAAGTTTAGACATAAATCTTCAAAATGGTGGAGATTTTGCCTAAATC
This sequence comes from Oratosquilla oratoria, assembly GCF_046742065.1. NCBI lineage: Eukaryota > Metazoa > Arthropoda > Malacostraca > Stomatopoda > Squillidae > Oratosquilla > Oratosquilla oratoria. The sequence continues at coordinate 5,107,147 of NC_134800.1, read as the reverse complement.
AGCTGTCCATAATTTCGAGGTTATGTCTAGACATAAGAAGCATTTAGGTCGCCGACATAGGGATTTAGGAAAAATCTCTGCCATTTTGAAGATTTATGTCTAGACTTAGGGGTTAGGTTCTTGTATAAATTTGGCCCCCGTAGCCCCACAGTGACATAATGGTCCTTGGGCCCCTTCCGTAGATCTCTCCAGGAAAGAAACATTGGGGTGTTGTCAGTGTTATGAGGCAGTTTCTATGTTACTAGCTTGTAGCGGATGGTGGAGGGAAGCAGTTACTCTTTGTCAGCTCTCCTTATGTGAAAAAGAAGAGGAAATGTAGTTGGAGCTGGTGGAAATTTAGGGCTCAGTCCTGAGACAGAATGCCAGCCCCTCGGGGTTGCATTTCTGGATGAAAGTGAAGGTGATAGGTTTTCAAGATGATTATGACATCCATCTTACAGGACCAGCACATGCTGATACTCCCCTGGGTGTGTGGGTATAATATATATAGAATATATACACATACATTATGTATACATGCATGTGTGTTTTTCAACCATGATAGAACTATCTATGAAAACTGTTAGCAACCAAACTATCACCTATACATACCTCCAGCTTCCAATTAAAAAGAAAAAGAAAGGGAAAAAAAAAAAATTGGGGTTTGTTACTCCTAATGAGGTATGTTGCATTCTTCACAAGCTTTCCATTTGTAAATACAATCCACACATTCATCCTTTACTCATCAGTTCTAAACCCTCCTCTGTGGATCCCTTTCTCCCAGCACGTAATGAGCAAATATTTACTTCGTCTACTGTTGTCATCAAACACTTGCACTCTTATTTTATATAATTTTCAGATTTCTTTTGTGCCTACTCACAAGTTTTGGATACACCCTTTTTATGGTTTATTATTAATTTATTTATTTTATTTTTTATTTATTATTATTATTATTATTATTATTATTATTTTTTTTTTTTCTGGAATGTGTGTGTGGGGTGATACTACTTTGCCAGAGATGCTCAACACCACACAAAATCCATTTCCACTACATAACCTTCTCCAGGACTGATATTTCAGTCCACAACTTGCTTCATAAAACAGTGAAGTCTTGTTAATACTCTCAGCTATGCTTTTTTTTCCCCTTTCCCCCTTGTAACACTGGTGGCCAAGTCAACACACACATCCAACACTATTAGAAACCCATTCACCCATCCCTCCTGTCTTGGCACCTTGAAGAGATTGATGGATCACCCTGTCTCCTCTTGTATCTGTTTGGATTAAAGGCAGTACAGCAAGGCCCAATATCCAGACCTGGATTACCCCCACCACTTTATGTAATGACCCCCCCCTCCCTCTCTTCATCCACTTGAAATAATCCGTGAAGCAACATTCCCTGAAACCATGTACTGTAATCCCATTGTCCATTCACTCCAATCTTTTACACCCTTGTCCCTGCTCAATACATTCCATGTACATCGAAAGCACCCTTCGCCCCATCCATCCACCTCATTCTCAATCTTCCTTTTGAGATTACTATTGCTTTCCTCACACTCATTGCTAGTCGTTTCTAATTCCATGTGCCCAAACAACCTCAGCGCCAATCTAACGTATCTGACCGTTCCCTTTCCACTACTGCCTCACTTCCACATTTTTTTCTTCTATCCATTCTTGTAATACCTGTCATGCACCCAATTGTAATTGAATTAAAAATTTTGTACCCTCCATAAACTTTCTGTGTACTCACTGTCTCAATTACTTCTGGCAGTATGTTCTTTCCATTTATGTACTTGTATCGTCTTGTCTACTCTGGAAATTCCCGGTGGATGAAGGGTAAAGGTTGCCATGCAATGAAGAAGTGGAGGTAAGCCAGCTTTGGCTGTTGGGACCAAATGTGGAGGTGATCCATCTTGCTCTGTTGCCCATAACCTGAGCAATGGGCAAGAGACAGGGATGACCCTTCACAAGGAGCTAAGGTAGAAGGAATAAAAAGTGGGTTCTGAATGGGTAAAGGATGGGTATATGTATTGAAATACCCAACCCACTTGTAAAGTTTGAATGTTTTGGTATGTGTATGTATCTACAGCTGGACATACTAGATATTGAAAAGACGCCAACCTTCTCCAATCTTCCTCTTCTTTAACTAAGACTTTCCCTTCCCATGTCTTTGATCCTATCATCCCACTCCTGTCTTATTAACATTCACCTAAATTATCATTTCACATTGACCACTCTAAAAAGAATTAACCTCTGCTCTTTTCATTGTCTCTACCACACCAATTACAAAGTATGCATTTGCCTCCCTTGCTGCTTCCATTTGATTCTTGATAATGTACACATCCTTGTTTCACTTGCTGTCCCATTTCAGTGTTCTCATACCAGTGGATGTTCCTTTCCATCTTCCAGCATGTCCATCATTACCCTTCTTTAGGGTTTAACTAATAGACAAATTACAAAACAAGAATGTATTGCACTTTATGCTTACATTCAGGCACCAGCCCATATACTAACGGAATTGGCATAGCTACAGACTTAAGTTGCCTGACGTGCAACTACCATGCAGAAGACAATGAGCACCTCATGCCATACTGCCTATACATACCCTTTCCAGACAACAACATAAGATTTCTTCATGGAGTGATTTATGGGCCGAGCTGGTGGCTGTGACTGGCTTTCTGGGATCTAAAACCCTGCAAGGAAGGAGGAGGACAACAGATTGATATATCACAAGTGAATTGCACCAGTACTCTCTAGTATTTGATGCACAACAGCAGGTGACTGGAACTGGTGTCCTGCAAAATAGACACCAGAAAGAGTGACCTCCCTGATGCCTGTGTTCAAAATCTATCCTTGCCAATATTGGGAAGTCTGACCCTGAGAGACTGTTACCAGATCCAACCATCTCGAAACTTAATCTGTACTTTCTAAACCTTTTCACACAAGAATAGGGCTGTTCCAGTGCTACTGCAACTGTAAACTGGTAACCATATAAACAGCCCCATACAATTACAACACAGACAGTAGTCAAATGTTACCTCCCAGAGAGATGTATGGAAGGCCAAGTGATTGCTGCCAGTCAAGTTGGGGCTTAAGGTTTCCAGTCAGTGAAACTTGATGCAGTAATTATCGTCCTTTGTATACCCATTCTGTGGAACATCTTGTTGCCTTGGTCAGTACATTCTTTTCCATCTTTCTTCACCCATGTACATTTTTGCTTGTTCAACATTTTGACCACATGGTTTCACACACATTCATCTTATCAATTCCTCTTTTTCTTTGGTCTACATCCTGTTTTCAGTCTTACAAACAAGATTCATGAGTTCTTTGAAGATATGTACATGTATCCCAACATGACCAATCCACTTCAGACTGGCATATTCAACTTTTCTTTCAATCTTCCTGCTTTTTCTGTACTCTTATATTTTATAATTCTGCACATGGCCCTCTAGTTTCTTATTTCCACATGACCTCTTGTATTCATCACCCAGACCTTATGTGTACATAACTGTTGGCACAACTTTATTGCTTTGTATATCCCTTTCATTGCTTCCACTGCCATTTCTCCATATGGGTTTGGAGGCTAGTACTAAAGAATAAAGCCTCTCACATTTTTCCTGTGGGACTCCCTTTCCAGTTTTCATTTCCTGCCATCCAGTTCATCCCTCTTACTCTCCTTGCCCCCTCTTTCCTTTCCAAGTAGAACTTGCTTTTGCTTGTCATGGAACATCATAGCTTTAATTCCTCCACTGTTTTCATCTTCATTATTCATCCATCCTTCTTTCTCTCCCTTCCCTCTCTTATGCTGGGACATCTGTTACCTGCTTGTGGTGATCATGGATGATAGATGTAGGGAAGAATCATCTTCCCATTACTTGTCTTCAAATCCGGTCATCACCCTCAGGATGGGTTGGCATTTTGTCTTTTGATTGAGCATGAGATCTCTGTCAACTATCATCTTAACTCCACTTTTTCACACAAGTAGACCTTGCAGCCACTGTTTCCCTTGCCCTCCTTCTATTGGCCAATAACAATGGAACTGACCCATATTAATAAAATGGAGAATAATAATAACTGATGATTGTTGCCTCGAGTTTCGGTGGCAAGAAAAACTGCTAGCCCCACATTGGCTGGCAGTGGTCATGGATCCTAGCTTAGCTTTCTCCAGTTAGAAACCTGGAAGTGGTGGCTGTGTAGGACAGTTTCTGTGTTGGTGTTGGCATATAGTAGTAGGAGGAGGGGTGCAGTAGCCAGGTATTGGCTCTCTTTGTGTGAGAAGGTCAGGGAAGTACAGCTGAAGTTGATTGAGAGACCTTAAGCCCAGCCTGGGGACCAAATGCCAGTCCCTCAGGGTTGTTACAACTAGATGGCATTGACAAGTTTTGAAGACACACAACTGGGAGATGACTCAAGACATCCATCTTGCAGGAACACCGCTTACAGGTACTCATCATTGGTCCCACAACATGGAAAACAGTTCAATGCAATCAGATTCATGAAAGGGCCTTATGACTATTTCCAACTATGGTGTGGGTGGGGATTCCATTTTTATTATTATTATTTTATTTATTTATTTATTATTATTATTATTTTTTTTTTTAAGTTGATGAAACTCAAAGCAATGATTATTCTTCTCTTTCCCCTTCCTTCTTTGCCCCCTCTTCCATCTTCTTTGTGTATATCTCTATGCTCCTCGCTGCCATGCACTTCCTCTTCTCTCTTATTCTATCCTGTATTTATTCATTCTTTTTTGCACATGTCCACATTAAATCAGAGAGGCTCTGTTTATATTGTTTTGCAAGACCCATAGCTCCTCTTGTAAAAATTGTTGGCACCACAAGTTCCACCACTTCGAAACCTGCAACATGGCAGTGATAATGCCTCGCAGGTTGTGTTGTATTAATGTAGATCTGTTTCCCACATATGGCTCATATCCACTGCTATTACAGTTTTCCATAAGGGTGGTCCAATGTTCAGAATGTGTGTGTGTACCTTTTGTCTTTTCTTTCTTTTCCATTTACCCATTTAGTGGAGTGATTCCCTCAATTCTGTCATGTCAATCATTGACTTGACGTTATCTTACAGTTCCACACCTTTTTTACTGTTCCCATTTCTTTATTTGCTTACATCATGGTATGTCTTGTGACACTGCTTCTGGCTCAGGGCAATGGACAGGATGCAGGGATGACCCATCATCCAGGAGGTGCCAAGATGAGAGGGAGGGAGGGGAGTGGAATATATAGGAAATGGAATGGGTGGGAGTGGTTTCTATGCCTTTTTCATTTTAGCTACCCCCCCCCCCCGTGTAGGGGGGAAAAGCCTTCAGTATATGTATGTATGTATGGTATGTTCCATTTCCTTCCCTGTATTCATATTCATTGCTTTTCTCAATGTGATGCATTGGGTCTCTTTGTAAACAAGTGGCACCCCAAGAGCTTAGTATTTTGTCTTCTATTTCCCAATCATATCACCTTATTCTTACTAACATTCACCATGTTCCATTTTCTTACATATTTCACCATGAATTGTTTATAAATTCTGCCACTCCTTCATTGTTTTCCAGCTCATCCTTTGCAAAGATCAAGTGATTTTTCCTCACCATTTTCATGATTTCCAAATACTGCTACCATTTTCCTAGTTGTGACTTTCATTTATCTTATGATTCCATCCATGTATATATTAAGTATTAATGGTAAATTTAATAATGTGGTCTCCATTCCAAATCAGTCTCTTCACATATTTTCACATATATTCCTACATTCACATGCATACCCCTCACTGTCCTGTAGATCTTTCCTTTCCATACTTTTCAAAACACTCCACATTATTCCCTTGTCCATTGTCATAACCACAAAGAAATATTTTCCCCCATCCTCCCACTTTTTAGATGTTTGTTTTAGGGTGAATACGTGATCTGCACATTCCTTGTTTTGTCCAAAATCTGAGCTCCTTACAAACATTTCCTTGTGACTTGCCTTATCTGTTATTATTCTGAATACTTTCTATGGTGTAGTTAACAGCTGACAACTGGTAACTGCTTCTACTTCTTTAGCTAACAGCGACACAGAAACAGAACTACACAACACAGCAATAAAAATTTTAGTTTCTTCACAGAGATATCTATGAGAGGATCAGAAGACCATTGCTGGCTATTATGGAGCTGTAGATTTCCAGTTGGGGAAATTCACGGCAGTAATTATTATTTTAAAAGTTGGTTTGGAAGCTGGATGAACCCATTGGTGTAGTTGGGTTTATTATCCTCTCCTTAAGGTCTGTTGTAGATGAAAATGTATATAAAAGGGTAATGAAACTAGGCTAATTTTTCCCATGGATATTTTTTGGGGGGTTGAATGGATATGCTGGTTACATTGGTGACTCTGTATTGAGGTCTCCCATGCAGGGATATATGTGTACATATGCAATCCCAAATGTATACCAATGTATATCATGGTAAATTATACAATTTGATGGGCCAGCTCCATGTTACCCACTTCTAATCTTGAGCACTGCGACAGTTTCAGTGATGAACTATGAATGGACAGGATGAAGGACAAATCCTTCGCCAAATATCCCTTGCATGTATTGCCAGTACAACTGATGCAATCGGGGTGTTTGTTCCCATTCTCCGTATTACTCTAGGAGCCTTGAACACTATTTTTACAATCACAGAGATAGTAATGGTTACTCCCCATGCCTACCAGGGTGAAAGAGAGATGGAAAATATGTAAATATTATACTATAGTAGATCTCCCTATGGAGGGGGTATTCAACCCATCATTGAGAAGTCCATCCAGTCTGTGAAACCAAAAGAGAGGGTGAGGGTAGGACCTGATTGATCAGTAGCACAAAATCGGGTTAATAAATGCATAAGTTTTGTTATATATCACAGGGACTTCCATGATGCCCCTAAGGCTCAGAATCAAATGAAATTCATTCTAATTAAATATTCCTCTTTTTGCTTTGCTTTTCTAAGCTTTGGTACATTACCACCTCTTACTAACTAACATTTTTGTTTAGAGGCTCTCTTGTAGAAGAACTTGCCAGTAAGGGTTGGCCAAGCAATCCTATCTTGTGGGGGAAGCTTGTAAATAATATTGAATCTCATGTTGACCTATAACCCTTTTACCACATACATAATCAACTCCTTGAGATGGCACTGACATATTTAAGAATGGGATATTCTCATCTTGCCCATGGTTTTCTCGTGTTCAATGACAACCGCTCACCCCCCTCACTCTGTCACCCCATGTAATCTAACTCACATTTTACTTGAAAGCTCCACCTGGACGACTCCTTATAACAATCTCCTCTTTTTCTCACCTTCCTCCTCATACAACAGTTTCGTTACATCTTGCTTTAGATGTGCTGGTGATGCAGTCAGAAATGTGCGGGTCTTGCCTCTTCCTAGTAGCAGGGTTCGAGTCCCGCACTTCTCCCCAATTTCCAGCTGTGACTATTACCTGCCCCAATAATCTGAGCACATCGGGCAAAGGTGACACTTTTGGCTGGAGCTATGCACTTCATAACATATACTTTTCACATTTTCTTTTAGAACCAACCCCATTAATCTTACCTTCTCTCCAATCTCCTTCAAGAGACGTGCTCTCTCCAAGCTACTCCTTTTTATCATACACACTGAAAGCCCTGTCTATGGAAGCATAATGTCTCTGGACACAAGCAAGAAATTTGTTTAGTGATGGACTCCCCACACTGTGTTCAGAGGCAGGGAGTCCTTTACTTGACAAATTTTTTGTGTGTACCTGGAGACAATAAATACAGTAGATCCTTGGTTCTTGAACATCTCACAAATTGAACAAATCAGTTCTTAGCCAAAAAATTAGAAGAAAAAAATTTTGCTCTGTAGTTGAACAAAACATTGGTTCTAGACCAACCCAAATGGAAAATGGGGCAAAATTAAAAGGTTTGTGGGAAAATATTTCCCTGATGAAGCTGCACCCAGCAGATTAGTAAAAAAAATTCAGTCATTGACCAACTTGGTTCTGGAACTGATTTCTAGATTGTGGTAAAAAACTGAGGTTCTCCTGTACTTGTGTGGATGGGAGTGAACATAAGACCCAAACACTCCTGTAGTTTAAAGCTATCTTGTTCCCATGTACAGTACTACCTCTCATTAACGGACTAAAAGGGTGGTAACGGTGTCCGTTGATGTGAATAATCCGTTAATTTGGAGTGGTTTTTGGGTGGCATTGTGATTGCACAGCTTTTAACAATAGCACCAAAAACACCGAAAACACAGCGTAAACACCGCAAACACAGCTAATTAACGTCCATTAATAAGAGATAGTACTGTATACCCCACACTATTAACCCACACTTACCACTTCATTACATAGCCGCATTATGAGCTTCGATATCAGTGCAATATTATCCTCAAGGATAGAACTTCTGGTGAAATGTTGGTGATGAAATACAATTCAGGGGAAATTCTGCTATTGACATGTATGTATATTTTCCACAGGGAATATGAAAATGGGTGATGACCCACATATTTGGGAAATCTAACCTCAATAATGTGAATGTGTGTGTATGTCTGTATATGTATACACACACACACTCACAGAAAGCAATGATGATGAGTACCTGTAAGTAGTAGTCCTTCAAGATGGATGTCCAAAAGGTTTCCCTGCTGTCTTTCTTTTAAAATTAACACTTTCACCTCTGTCTGGACACCTTGTCTTTGGACTGGGCCCAAGAGCACTGTTAACTGTTCAGCTGTATTTCCTCTACATTTTCACAGCTGACAACTGGTGACTTCCTTCCTCCCACAACTGCTTGAAGTCAGTAATACAGAAACTGTCCAACATTGATACAACATAGACAACAGTCCAAAGTTTTTTCACAGAGATCTATGAGAGGGCTTGAAGACTGTTGCCAGCCACCTTGATGCAATAGGTTTCCAGTCATTTATGTATGTATGTTTTCATCCATGGTGTATCCCTTCACAGAGGGAGTTGTTAAAGATAGGGATAAAATGGACAAATATTCACAGAAATATATATATATATATATGCAGGTTTTCACATCATGAAACAAATTCTGCAATATCACCAGAGGAAAAGAGAAACTTGTAGACAGTAAGTACTTTAATGTATTGTCCTCCTTGTAAGGGGGGAAAAAGCTGTTGGTATATGTATATACTTGCTGTCTACTATTTTCCATTCTGTGGTGATATTTCTGCAATATCACTACAGGAAAAAAGGAACTTGTAGACAGTAAGTACTTTCATGTATTTTCCCCCTTGTAAGAGGGAAAAAGCTGTTGGTATATGTATGTACTTACTGTCTACAATTCTCTCTTCCGTGGTGATATTGCATATATATATATATATATATATATATATATATATATATATATATATATATATATATATATATATATATATATATATATAACAGTAGGTTTTGTGGTGAATAAGTTGTCAATCCAACCAATGCTGGTTGGACTAGTTTCCTAGCCCCTCTTATATGAACCAATACACAAAGACAAAGGGATTAATGCATGTCAACTGCTTGAGGTGGATGTCAAAGATTCATCACCCTGCCACCTCACTTTAAGTCCCACCAACACCCTCGGGAACAGGGGCTGGCACTTCGTCCCCAGACTAGACCCAAGATCTCTCTGTGTCTCTCTCTTGACTACCTTTCCTCCACTATTCCCATAACGAGAGCTGAAAACTAACAACTGTTCCCTTCCTCCTACATACCCACACTGATATACAACTCCATGTTCCTTCCCAGAGAGACCTGTGGGTAGGTCTCAAGGACAACCGTTAATGGGGTGAAGAGGCAACATTTATCACTGTTTTTTTTTTTATTATTACTACTATTATTGATACTTTTTTTTATAAGAATAAAAATTCCCATTCTCTTTCAGACTTCTTCATTAAGACTTCTAGTCTGGTTTCCTTCATCCTCTCCTTTCCTTTTCATCTCCATTCATGTTCCTCCTCCTCCTCTTCCTCCCTTCCTTCATCACCACCACCATCGCATCCCGTACTCCAATCGTGCCACAAGCACCAGTGCATGAGCTTCCTCAGTTGATTAGATCTTCCTCTTGAAACACTTCTCTTGCACATTACTAGTTTCTGCTTCCTTATGACTACAACAGCTCATCCATGCTTGATCTGTCAGTCTCTCTTCATTCTTCTCATGTGCCCACACCAGGACCCAATACCCCTCTCCCCAACACACACACACACACTTGTGGTCATAGATTGGAGGGCAGATGTGCCTCTGTTATACCCCCTCAATGGAAAATGGCTTGAATGATAATATATATGTATAGGTATATATGTGTATATGTATTTGTATATATGCATTTAAGTAGTATTGGTATATATATGGAGTATATGTATATACATGTATATATTTATGCATACATAAGTTTTATAATGGTTATGTGCATATAAATGTTATTATGTGTATATACATGTATATATTTGTATATACATGTATATATTGTATATTTGTTTTATGGAGTTGTGTGTACATATATTTATGGCATTGCATTTTATATATGTGTATATATATATATATATATATATATATATATATATATATATATATATATATATATATATATATATATATATATACATTATCATCCATATATGCATAAACACACATTTCTTTTGCTGTTTTTTCCTCCGGGGGGTTACCATTACCATCACAAACTGCAAGGATTTTAGTTATGGCTCTAGTGGGATTAGGAAACCCGGGAACAATCTCCTGGCCGCCCGATGTTAGTTAGCAGTGCACACGGCCGCACTGTGATTACTCTTGTGTAGGCGCGGGAAAGCTCCCCAAGCCGCCGTTCGTCAGCATTTTGTAACGGAAAGTGTTGCTGCGCTCAGAATTCAAAATAATGCACACCCAACCTAGGTTTCTCTGCTGAACACAAGCACTGTAAGGTGCGTGTGTGAAAGATTTGTGTGTGTGTGTGTGTATATATATATATATATATATATATATATATATATATATATATATATATATATATATATATTATATATAATATTGTGTGTGTGTGTATGTGTGCGCGCGCGTGACTTTTTCTGATAATTGGCAAGTTAAAATGTTATCTTTTGGGTCAAGGGGGACTTGTAACCCAGGAAACAAATACCTTCTAAAGTTTGACCACAACATTAATTTGTACTTGTGGGTGGCTGAAATTTGAACGAATAGCTTTTGTTGTTGTAAAGAATATTGATCTTATACTTTAAACATGTGGAAACTGCCCCTGGATGGATTAATATTTTTATTACGTGTAGGGTTGATTATGGTGAACTCGTATTAATATATTTTAAGTTCTGAGGGATTGTATATCCATCAGGTTTCTTCATTGTCAACATGTTACTTGTATCATCAGCTTCTTGTTCTCTTGCATATATACTGTGTATTATATATATGTATATATATATATATATATATATATATATATATATATATATATATATATATATATTCTATATTTGTTTTCGCGTTGGGTCTGAAGAAGCATCACACACACATCCAGTTTGCTTGATCTACTGTACATTTCCCGAACCTTCCATCCTTCTGAAAACTCGAATACTGTCTTCTTCCTGGCCGGGTCTCTCTTCCAGCGTTGTAGAAACCTTAGGATGCACATTAAATATAAATGCAGGACCGAAAGTAATCTATACTGTGTAGTATAATCGGTCCTTGTATCATGTGTTGGGTGACATATTCTTTGAGTTCCCGCCTGTCTTCCGGGTTGGTGTAAATAAATGACGTCACAGGCGACACGGGCTAAGGGAAACGTTGATAACCAAACCTGAGAGATGAAATTTAACTCACAAGGCCAAACATGACTCACTTCTGTCGAGTTGTAGGCGTTGTATGTGGTCGAGGTGTTGATGGATATATAGTTTCTCATTTGGCAGCCGCCTTCAAGTGGCCATTTACATATAATAATCAGGGGTCTGGTTTTCCTTCACTAAGAAATATAACCGTTTGAAGTCTTGCCTTGGAGTGGTCCACTGGAACGGCAAGTGTTATCTCCCCAACACACAAAGAAAAACAAAGCACAGGCGGGCTGGCGTTGAATAGAAGTGGGCAGATAGATTTAAGGGGGAGGAGGGTTTATGGTGGAGAGGCTTTTGCGGGCTGCAGGGGTAATCATTTTCCCGCAGAAATCCGTAACCTCCAGTTTGGATCGTGGTGACGTCATGTCGGTGAATGAAGTTTGTGTACTCGCTACCCTCATGGTTTCGGTGCAGCGTATATTTTATTTTATACATTTTTTTTCCGTATCGTGTGCGACGGGTAGAGCTCACGAGGTGCCATTTGGGCATATGGTCAACCAGAACTACGATCTTTAGAGGGCGGTTGCAGGCGTTATGAGCCCAGAGCTTTTAGCACCGAGGGCAGGAGCGGGATGAGCGAGGTGTCCTAGTGGGCGTATAGTTGCTGCAGTAGTAGATGAGATGCTTTTCCGTGAATTAAACAATCTTGTTTGTGTAATGAGTAGCCTAACTAAAACAATATAAAAAAAACTGGTGCAAACTACATTGTAAAGAATTGACCGAAAACTACTTTTCAGTACATAACAGTATGCCGTTTCATACGAACCATTTTAGTACAAAACCCACAAAACGGAATGCTTTCGAAGCTCGTATTTGTGTTGGGTCCCCATTTGCTGATGACCGCCGACCGCCTCCCCCGTTGCCGTCGACATGACGTCATGTCGCCTCGTCCTGATCGCCATTACTGGAGCGGTAACATCTTGAAAGAAGACTAACATTTACACCCATGAATTTCTCGAGTGGGCGGCAGGGCCGGGGCGGTCGTTATGGTCAGGGCGTCGAAGGAAGGGCGGGACATACCTCGAAGTAGCCAAGGGGCGTGGCGAGGCGGGGCGAGGGCGGCGCCAAGGGCTCAGTCATATTTAATTTCCACAATCCTAACCGCCTTAGAGGTGCTCACAGCTCTTCCCTGCCTCGCAAGACGCTGAAAAACAGTTGTGTATAAAGGATAAGCTAACTATTGTTACTGGTAATAATTATATTCGTGGTAGCGGTTGTTCTCCACTTGTACGCGATTCTTCCGCCAAATCCTTGTACAGTTCCCAACCAAGTTGTGAGGAGACGACCTGCACTTTGTATTGATGTACCCCCCCCCCCCTGGTTTGTATGACGATCAATAAATGCCCGATAAAGAAGTCCTGCCCGCTTTTCATTTGCCACATTGAAATAAGACTTGAAACGTCTAAGTGAATAACATACAAAAGCAAATCTCGGTGTTTTTCTCCGAGAAAACTCATTTTCTGACAATGGGTTTTGGAAATTTGGAGACGACGACGATACGCCCTGGGTCGCTATCTTCTTAGTTGATGTTGACTGAAGCTCAAATTATCGGTACGTGTTGTCGTTGAAATAACACATTTTTGGTTGGGGTTCTGATTCGTCGTTGGACCAAATTTGAATTGTGTGTGTGTGTGTGGAGCATTTGGTAAGTTGAAGGTGGTCCCAGTGGATAAGTTCATTAGGATAGAAGCGTTGTACATTCCAGAAGAAGTTATTCATTGTTAGTGCGGAAATAACGCTCTACTCCCAGTCTTTATCTCTGGGAGATAGGGTTGATGAAAGGATATTAGGATGGTTTGGACACATGGAAAGAATGAGTGAAGAAAGATTAGTAAAAGAAGTATGGAAGGAGTGAATATGAGGGGCGTCCTAGGATGAGATGGATGGGGTGAAAGGGGCATTACAAAAGAGAGGAAGGACGGGAGAGGACAGAAGATAGGGGTGAATGGAGAGGGGTTGTTTATATATGATGCATGAGGGGGAGTGGGTGGGGGTGAGGAAGTATGTATGAAAAAAAAATTGACGCAGCCCGAAGGGATTTCTCCCCGTCTTCTCCTTTTCTGCATGAGGGGACGGAGAGGGGGGGGGTCGCCGAATTTATGAAGCGGCCTTGCTGTGGATGTGTTGTGTCTTGCGACACTGCTTCTGATCCAGGGTAGTGGACAGGATGCAGGGATGGCCCGTCATCCAGGAGGTGCCAAGATAAGAGGGAGGGTGGAGGGGAGTGGAATTTATAGGAAATGGAATGGGTGGGAGTGGTTTCTATGCCTTTTTCTTTGTGGCTACCCCCCATGTAGGGGTAAAAAGCCTTTGATATATGTATGTATGTATGCTTTCTCTTTTGCTCTCACTTTGATCTTTTCGTCTCTTTACCTCACACACACACACACACACACATATATATATATATATATATATATATATATATATATATATATAATATCAACCACAATGCACTTCAATTCTAAGCCATCTACATCGGAAGAACCGTGGAGGCAACGCAGAAAATGAAACGTAGAACGCCCGAGGACTCGAACATACGGCAAGGCACGTGACCATCAAGATGGTGTAATGGTCTAAGTCACTGCAGCACTGGTCACGTGCTTTGCCGTACATTCGAGTCCTCGGGCGTTCCACGTTTCAATTTCTGCGTTGCCTCCACGGTTCTTCCTATGTTGATGGCTTAGAATTAAAGTGCATTGTGGTTGATAAAAATGTATAATCACTGGGACCCATTCAGTGTTGTACATATATATATATATATATACATATATAATATATATATATATATATATATATATATATATATATATCACAGGTGAAAAATGGAATCACACATTTGTCAATCACGTAGAAGCCACGGTTGGAGTAGAAAAGACTGGAAACGGGGAATCTATATATGTCCACTGAAGAGGAGTGCAGTTTGCAATCGAAATATATAGATTCCCCGTTTCCAGTCTTTTCTACTCCAACAGTGGTTTCTACGTTATATATATGTATATATATATATATATATGTGTGTGTGATATATATATATATGTATATATATATATATGTGTGTGTGATATATATATATATATATATGCTTTACTGTGTAGGCTCCATTGATATGAAAAAAAAAGTTTGTTTTTTGGCCAAAACTATTTTAAACTTTTTAATCTGGAAATTTAACTCTTCAGGGTTAAGAGGACTCCTTAATCGAGGTGTCGTTCACCTTGGTCGTCCACCGTAAACTACATTTTAATCTACAGTCAAGGTAATCTACATTCTAATCCATAGTTTAGAAAAATAGAAAAAAAATATAGGTAGAGGTGAATCTCTGTTAAAATCACATTTACTTTCTGCGGGAATGTATTATTTACACCAAAATTATTTTCACTCTCCGTTTTCTCTTTCCTAAATAACTTGTTGTCGTACTTTGTGTAATCTATAGAATGACACAAATTTAACAATATGAGGGTCATTTCTTATTACCAAGGACCTAAACAGTATACTCATTTCTACATTTAAAACGTTTAGATGCATCAAATTTCCCAATCAGCCAGTGAGTGGTTAGATTTTTAAAAAATTGTTTGGATAAACATACTGTCTTCCAGTTGGTTATTTCGATTGTTCACTTACCTCTCTGTGTCTTTTTAATTCTATTTTACTGTGTTTTATTTTATTCTATTTCAATAGTATTATATTTTATAAAATTTATATAAAAAAAAATCTCCCCTGCACCCAACTGCATTGTCTATTGCAGCAGAGTGCATTGATCTTGGCATTGGAAAGTTTGCACGCATGCAGTGAAATTATACCACATATACATGTATACATAATATATATATATATATATATATATATATATATATATATATATATATATATATATATATATATATATATAAATATATAACCGAACAACAAGGAATCTCAAATGGAGATTATAAATAGACCTAAGAAATAAGTACACCATCGAGTGTACGAATTGTGATTTAATGAATATCATTAAGGAATCTCCAGAGAAAGTGGGATGGACGAAAAGGTTAGAGAAAAGATGTACTCAATAAAGTGACAGGTGACGAAACAGAACGAAAGTGAACAATGGAATAGTCTAATTAAATATTTGCGAATGACATTATTGACGTTTTAGAAATAACAAGATTTGCAAAATATCCTAGACATGTAGGTCTGACGATGAATAAGAGTAAAATAAAAATAACGTTGAATACGAAAATTCAAGGTAAATCAATTATAACCGATGGTGAGGGCTTTGAAGTTGAAGAGTATAATAATTTAGTCCAAATGTTGAAACTGAAAATAACGAAATAGACAGGGATATTGCAGTTGGCTGGAAACTAGTCAATACATCATAAGTGGCTCTGTTGGTTGTAAAATTGTGAATACAGAAATATCATGAATGTCCCTCTGTCTCTATAGCCGATAGGCACAGCAATCATTGCATAATCTCAGCTACGATCTACAGATGTAAGGCTCAGAAATTGAAGGTGACAGAGAGGAAGACTGCGAATCAATAGAAGAGAGATCAGTGCTGGGAATAACGCTGAAAGACAGGAAGAGAGAGGGCGAATTGGGTGAGAGCAGATTAGAGAGAAAGAGAGGAAGTGGAACCTGGAAGCAAGGAAAATGGTTACACAAGAATCGGAACATGTGTGTTGCTGACTGGACGCCGCGGGAGGAGAAGCGTGGAAGAAGACCGGACAGAAACTGGAGAAGTTTGCAGGAGTGACGTGGCAGAGGTTGGCACAGTTGCATGACTCGTAGAAATGTTGGGGAAAGATCTTTGTCACAATGTAGAATTTAGTAAATGTGAGATTGTAACACTTGTCTTATCAGTACCATCTGCACGGGCTCACAAGTCACCGTGTGAAAATATGGCAGTGTGGTAGGAGTGATGGGTCACAAGTATAAGATAATACAATTTTTCGAATATATATGTATATATGTGTGTGTATATATATATATATATATGTGTGTGTGTGTGTGTGTGTGTGTGTGTGTGTATGTATATATATATATATATATATATATATATATATATATATATATATATATATTTACGAAACGGATATACTGTCAGTCATCATCATAGGAAGTTGTATGCTGGTATGAGCGCCGGTTCATTCACACGACGTCACCATCTCCTACAATAACTGTTCGATTTTATCGCTTAGTCTGGATGTCGCCAGGGGATTTTATTGAGCTGTGGAAAGCCTCTGTAGTTGCCAAAGTAATCTCAGTTAATACCTTTGTCGTCTACATTGAATTCTTATATTTATTTGTATTGTCTCTAGGCTGTTTTATTCAACTGGAAGAAAATTGTAGTGAATGTGTCAGGGATGACTACTGTGTAACAAAAGGTCCAACCAACCGACCCAACGCTTCATTCCCGCCTCTCCAATCACAGCGACATGACGTCAACGCGTTCGTGCGTCCTTGCCCTCGCCCTCACCCTCGCCCTTGTCGCCCCTGCCCGCCCCTGTCTGTCGGGCAGGGGATCCCGAAAGACATCTGAACCTTATTGCCTCGCCAACGACAAGGATCCCTACGTCAAGTTTTCGACTAAGACGAGTTATTCTTCTGTAAGAGGAGATCTTAGTCCAGAAGATTTGGTGCCTAGCGGTGAGTCGTTGTTTTTGGTGCTGTTGCTGGGTGCTCTGAAAACACGTCATGTCAAGTTACACTGTGACCTAGAAATAACTCGAAGTATTAAGTAGTCAAATATTAATTCAAGTAGTATTTACTGTGGGGATTTAGTGTGGTGTAGTGTTGGGACAAGTATTAATGGATTTAGAACTTTGTTTTAGAAAATTATTTAAGCGATGATTTACGTTCAGTCTTTGTACTAATGGAAGTATGATTGAAGTAATATAAGTGAAATGTATTTAAGTTAATTATACAGAGTTGACATACTCTCGCAGATACAAACGCAGTTGGGAAAATGAGTTTCTCTTCGACACTTGTTAATGCTCATTTTATCTGGCAAAGAAGAATGTGGATTATTTCACGTACAAAGCCATAGATGTGGTAGAAATTTTCAACATTGAATGATCAACATTCTTCATTGAGTGGACATTACTCTGCTGCGTGATTCTGGTCCTTGTGGGTGCTACAAAACCCATCGAAAGTATTGAGTACATACTTATGAAGTCAGCGTCTTATACTGGGGATGTAGAGAACTGTCGTAGAAATTATATTACCAATGGCTGTCGTTTTTCAAGTACATGTAGATTAAGTTCTTGCAATACAAATAAAAACGGGTTAAATGTCAAAAAACTTGTTTTCCCAACTGCACAAAAGATTTAAAAAATCTGGTTGATTGCAGCAAAATCAGTCAACCAATATGAGGGTAGATGACAAATTCTGGCAAAACCAAGAACTAAAATACGATTATAAAGCAAAGATCCACCACAAGCTACCACAAAGTGTAAATGTGGATCTGGAGTCACAGACGTAAGCTTCTTCCAGGAAGTCTTCTATGTGTGTCTGTGTGTGTGAAATAGTATGACGTCATGTGTATCATCATTTTGAAAGAAATTATCATTATGGCCATCTTAAGATCTTTATTTAATTTCTACTCATTCTACTTATCCGTTTTATTCATTTGTTCGTCTATTTATTCAATTATCTATTTATATTCATCAAATTATTCTATATAAGCAAGATAGAGGATTTTGTGAATGTATGTATTGGGTGTATGGCGATGTTCAGAGTATGTCATTGGCCACGTCACACCACGCGTCTTTTGCGTCACGGTGGCCTGGCGCGGGGGCAAACGTCGCGCGCCTTTCACCCGTCCTGTGTTCAAACGGTGACTCATTGCCGTGGGTGAATGACGCACGCTACTCCGTTCATCCCTGTACAGTTGATGTTTCACTTGCCACAGGTACACGTTATCCATGTACAGTTCTATCCGTTTAATAACGCCCCTCACGACGTCAGTGGAGATGTGATTTGCGTGACATGATGAATGGGTCTTCTGTCGTGCATTACCTATCCACCATTGCTGGGAGGACAAGTGCCCCGCGCGCCTCAATTTGGGTGTGTTGCGGGGACCGCCGGGGTCAGTTCCCCAAGATTTGACGCGTTGCGTGACGGGGCCCTTACATGGCGATTCAAACAATGGCGGATTCAACTGCTGTGAAGATATCTCGTTCACTACAGGCAGAGACCTATTTTTTTAAAGTCCTTCATTGATAAGTGTTGTTCCATCACATTTTGTGCCCCATGAAAGAGATCATGTACTTGGCAGTCAAAGAGAAAACTCGTTTTGATGTGGGGATCACGCGATCGTTCGACAGGTTGTACTGCTGCCCAGATATGGCTCCTCAACCGCCACGGCACGCGATACCCGGGAACAGGCGACATCGAGACGATGAAAGTTTTTCTTCCATTACTGAAGGGCAAGATTCTCGTCGCTGACTTCTTGGGACAGGGTAAGTAGGTAACCCCATTGGGGTGATGCTTGTTGGGGTTTTGAGGTCACGAGGGCGTGCTAGCAGGTCTAGAATCTTGTTTTCTTTCTCAGAAGTAAAATGTTTAGACAGCTTATTGTCGCAATTGATAAACGCACCAGGATCCTTTTCACGTTCTACTTTGTTTGTAGTTATTATTATTATTATTATTATTAGCATTATCATTATGAATAACTTTTAGTCGTATTTACTACTATTTCCAACGCGCAGCTAATAAATATATCAACTTTGGTTAAAAGTTTTCCAAGTAACTTGTATCTAGTGTTGTTTCTATTGCTCATAAATTTGCACTAATAGTATCAGGAATAGCAATCGTAATAACATTTATGTGTTTTATCTATTTATGTATTTATTTATTCATTTATTTATCTATTCATCTATTTTTCACCAAATGTGCTGTGTCGTGTTTAGTGTTATTTTTAATACTCATAACTTTGCACTAATAGTAAAAGTAATGACTATGATAATAATAGTATTTGTCTATTTATTGACTTGTCTATCTTTTACCAAGTGCGCCGTGTGAATCAAATGCAGACACCTGGTGCTTTCACATAACGTGTGTTTGCAGGCGACCTGTGCGAGGCTGACGTGGCTGCCCTGGCCAATTGGTCCGTGGGTCACCTGAACGAGACCTGGAACAACGTCCTGGCTCCTGAAGGCGAGGAGGAACTCAGGGACATCGCGCTCCGCCTGAAGAGCATCCTGCCGGATCTTCTGCAGAAGCCCTTCGACAACGCCACCTACTCGGTTGAGTATCGCCTCAAGTCTTACATTCACACAAGTCTCAGGATCTGTGAAGGCTTCGTTTCACGCGTATCGACTTTTCGCCGTCCACGACACGACGCCGTGCTCTCAAATAACCATGGGTGTCTATGGACCCTTTCACACGTGGTCGCGGTCATGACGTGTGAAAGCGTCCATAGGCACATGGTTATTTGAGAACACGACGTCGTGTCGTGGACGGCGCATGGCGAAAGGTCGATCCGTGTAAAACGAACCTAAGAGGTCTAACTTGCTAGGCATCTACCACATACATTGTATCTAGGCATGAAAACTAATCTGAATTTGAGACCAAAGGATGTCTTCCTTCAGTAATAATGTCAAGTTAATTTCGATGTCTATTCCTTCTCGTCCTCGACCTCGTCCTTGACCTCCTCCTCGACCTCGTCCTCGACTTTGACTTCAGCCTCGTTCTCGACTATACTCCATTCCAATAAGAAATTACACTCGATTTCTGCCGTGAAGCTCGGAACAGTTGGTAATCCTGCAGACTCCTGCTCCACACATGCACCTGCAGCGACACGCAAATTCCTCACCTCCCTCAGAAAATGTTACATTTCTCCAGTTTGTTCATAAGATAGGAAAAATCGGTTTCAAACATTAGAAAGAGCAGTTATTCTACAACTAAAACAGTAATTTAAAAACTCGATAGGGTAAGAAACTAAATAATTATGTGGAGTTTAATTCAAGGAAAAGAAATGATCAGTTTATGCACGTCTTTACTTATAATCGATGTTTACAGCAATTATGATAACAAGTGTAGAAGTGTGCTGACCTACATAACTCCTGAACACGATGGTGCGTTCAGAATTCACGTAGAAAACCATAAAAATGTGAAAATGAATTATTCTTATAAAGATTTTGCGTCATGAAGCTCGTGGCGCGAGGGAGGGACGGTAATTGCTGACTCCTCTCCTCTTCCTCCTCTTCTTCTTCCTCTTCCTCTTCTTCTTCCTCCTCTTCTTCTTCCTCTTCTTCCTCCTCTTTCTCCTCCTCCTTCCAACTTATTCACCATTTAATTAACATGAGAAGGTATTCGTCTTAGTTCCGGCACACGAAGACACAACGGACGGAGAGAAGCGCGCGAAGTTTCGCTAAGGGGCTCTTCGGCGACGAGGACGGCGAGACGGTGTACATGCCGGCCCCCATCGACAAGGACCCTCTGCTTCGGGTGAGGACCCTAAAAGAGTGGAAGACAAGAATGAATGAATAAATAGATAAAGAAAAAATAATTGATAAATACAAATACATGAATACATGAATAAATAGATAAACAAATAGACAAATAAACGGATCAAATACATACATACATATACCAAGGCTTTTTCAACCTTACAAGGGAGGTAGCCAAAAAATAATTGATAAATAAATACATAAATAAATAGATAAATAGACAAATAAACATCAAATAGATAACCAAAAAAATAGATTAAGAGAAATAAGTAAAATTATGATAATAATAATAATAATGATAATAAACCAATTAACTAAAATCATCACTAAATAAAACAGTTTGATAAGTAGAAATGAAATAGAGTAAATAAGATGACAATTAAGTGAGAAACACTGGATTAAAGTTGTTGTCCTTGTTAAGGGCTCTCGTTTCCCAGTGCTTTTATCTTAGTGGAGAGTTGCAATTCTAAACTTGCAAAGGCAATGTCAACTCACCCTTGCTCTTTGTTCGTCCGTGTAGTGATTCGTACGTATTTTCATTTTTTTTTATATATATTTTTTATATTTTTTGATTTAGTGTTTGTGCAATACACAGTACTTCCTGTATCGCCTCTGCGCGCGGAATTGGGCATTTGGTCGTCTGTCAGAACCATCGCAGATTTTTGTTTATTTTCGTTTATCATTATTACTTTTATTTATTCGTTTATCTATTTTACTTTATTTATTTGCCCATTTATTACCTTTGCTAACAATCGCGTCTTGTGACAGTTTTACAAGAGATGCAAGAAGTACCAGACGGAAGTCGACGACAACCCTGAAGCCGTGAAGGAGATGATCTGGTTCGAGGAGGGACCTCTCATGGATGAAGTCATCCTCCGGGTCTCCAAGAGGCTCGGCATCGTCGTCACCTTTGGTGAGTTCGAGGACCTCATTCGTCACGGTTTCGAGAACGACTATGGTTTGACATAAAGAGAGAGGTGTGAGAGAGAGCTAGAGAGAGAGGGAAAGGGAGACAAAGAGAGAGAAAAAGATTGGTGATTAATATGACTTCAGTCTTACTGCCCAATGTCCTCTCCTCCTTCAGTCGAGATGAGGACCATGTACACGGCGTGTCGCTACTACACATCCTGGAACCCGAAGGAAATGTCTCCATGGTGCGCCGCCTTCACTCACCGCGACCTTCAGGTGATTTTCTCTAGCCACAGTAAACCTTTGATATATCGAACTCATTTTGGGGGAAGGCTTGGTCGCTATATCCGAAGGTCTTATTATATCGGACTTTCTGCACGCGAAAGTTCTTCTATCTTTGTTATTTTAACCTAGGGTCGGTTTATGACGGTGATACAGATACAGTAAACCCCTCGATATATCGAACTCATTGCAGGGGAAAGGCTTGGTCGTTATATCCGAAGGTCTTATTATATCGAACATTCTGCACGTGAAAGTTCTTCTTTGTTATTTTAACTTAGGGTCGGTTTATGACAGTGATATATATACAGCAAACCCTCAATATATCGAACTCATTGCAGTCTCATTCTTATGTTCTTATGAAGGCTAGGTCGTTATAGCCAAAAGATCTCCCGCCTACCATCCTTACCGAACCTTGCACTGCATATACCGACCTTGTCCGTTATATCAGACGAAGGGTCGGTTTTAGGTCTCACTAGGGTCGATATGGCCGAAATTCGGTGTAACGAGATTCGGTATAGTGAGGGTTTACTGCATTACCAAAATGGGTGATGTTGTCATAGCGTTATGATCACATTATACCCAATGTTGAGGGTCTCACTGCGAGGAAGTTTGACGTAAAAAAAACTGACCGGAAACAGTAAAAGAGTGTTATCACACTAGGATAGTATTCCTCCCGACTGTTGGGACAGATTTCCAGGCCGCAGCTTTCGAGGAGGAATCTGATATGCTGTAAATTGTTGGGGAAACAAAGCAATTTCCCATAGTGATTTTACGGCGGAAGAGGTTCTACAGGTGGGCGTTATCATCGATGAATTGAAAGTTGGAGGGGGAAAACAGCCCAGTGTGATAACGCCTTAACCTTTGGTGGGTCTTCTTCGGACAGATTCTCGAGTACTGGCAGGACCTGAAGGGGTTCTACGAGGACGGCTACGGTCACGCGATCAACTACGAGCAGGCGTGTCCTCCCCTAAAGGATCTACTGGAGCATTTCCGGTGAGTGAGTAGGCTATGCAGTTTTCCCAAGGAAGATCATACGATTCTTGTTCGAAGTTTCTTGTCAATGTCCAGTTGGCTAGTCGTGTGATACACCACTACGGTCTTGGGCCACATGCTGAACTCGTGATCGACAGCCACTACCCTCGTGGATGAGAGCAAAGCTCATATATGGTCCGAGCTATGAGTAATGCTGTGACCTTAGATACACACACACACACACACACACACACACACACACACACACACACACACACACACACACACACAAAACTCTTTATCCACCAGAATTGGAGTGCCGGCTCGCTGTGCAGCGATGCTGATACTTTTTCAGCCCTGAGTGGGACTCGAACTCAGATCCCGGAACTAGTTGTTGAGAACGGTACCGCTGGACCAACCTGTATGTACTATGGTGTCTATGTATTTACCTAGTATTGCTACATTATTAAGTAAACCTGGTGAATTATGGTGTATAATCCCCGAATTCACATCCAACATTATTTACTGCAATTTGTTTGATACCCCTGGATATCCTGATAATTGCAAATTAATTAGCTTCATTTAGCTGTTACGCTTGAGTAGTCTGCCTTGTCTAGGATCGAATTATTAGGGTGCAGGAAGCCTCATGGCCCCTGTGGGACGAGATGGTGACCCAATCTGACGAAGTGGCCAAAACGACCTCAAACACCCAAAGGGATTTTGACTTAAATGATCAGGTCGGTCGATTTGGTCCAAACTTACCCTACAGGGAGAGAGTCGTCCAGAGGGCGCTGTCAGGTACATGGGAGAAAGCTGGACCCAAGGGCGTGTGCGTGGGACCCGGACAAATTTGAGGCTGTTGGTCTTTTTGCCTCTCCGACTGTGGAGCCCGCACCTTTAGCCCGATGGATGTCCAAGTCAAGTCCGCAGGAGCCCTCGTGACCCTGGACATGTGGGAGAGATAGTAGCCCAATCGGAGGAGGTGGCCAAAATGACCCAAAAATACACAAAGGGGACCTACAGGGATTTTGACCGAAATGGTCAGGTCATCCGATTTGGTCCAAACCTGCCCTACAGGGAGGGAGTCGTCCAGAGGGCGCTGTCAGGTACATGAGAGAAAGCTGGACCCAAGGGCGTGTGCATGGGGCCCGGACAAATTAAAGTCTGTGGGTGTTTTTGCCTCTCCGACTGTGGTGTGTGTCCGCTTACCTCCCACTCCCGACCCTACCCAAGTGAGAGAAGCACTTAAGGTGGCAGTTCCCTTAGCCCAAGGGCGTGGGTGGTGGGCGGTGGGCATGGGCCACGGGAAATATAGATAAAAAGTTCGAGTTAGGTCGATTTCGTACCAGCAGGAGCGAGTTGTGGCAAGGACTCTTCCAACCCTGTGTCATTTCTATTGGTTCAGAGTTTGCGTGAGCGTACCATAGTGTCCGCGTGATGTTAATTCCATTAATCATGCTTATAGAAAAGTGTCTATAGTAGCCAGTCAGCAATCACTCAGACACAACCTACCTCAATCTCTATTTTGCAGTGACGTCATATCCGGTGGAGAAACCACGAAAGCCGTGTTGTACTTCAGCCACCAGGGGGCGCTCATGAAGGTGTACTCGGCCTTGGGGCTCTGGAAGGACGACACCCCGATCACCCACGAGACGGACCCGTTCTCCTCGAGGTTGTGGTCCTCCAGCGACCAGTCGCCCTTCGCCTCCAACCTCGCCTTCGTCTTGTCGCGCTGCGGTCCCGAGGGGGACTGGGTGGTCACCCTCGCCCAGCAGGAGAAGTTGGTCACGATGCCGGGGTGCGGGAAGATCCACTGCCCCTGGGAGGACTTCTTCAGGCAGTATGGACACCACCTGTACTGCCCCTTTGATGAAATATGCGAGAACAACAGTACAAGGATTCGTACGGAGGGTCTAGAAAGCCACGGTCTGACTTATACGGTGGTTTGAGAAAAGTTATTCCTTGAAGAATTCCAAGCAATTTTTTTATATATTATTTTTTCTTTAAACTTTTTCATCCTCTACAAGAAACATGGTTTCAGAGTGATCCAATCTTTCTGTAAAGTTGGAACATTCACAACAATAAGAACAATGATAACATTTCATACTGACGGCACAGAAAACCCAGTGCGTTTTATATGGTGAAATGAACCTGCTTGTTAGTGGAATAAAACTAGACATTTTTGTTTTTTAGATCTTTCCTCAACTCTCTTAACTTCGCACAGGCAAAAATAACAATATTTTAAAACGATCTAATCTTTAATAACAATAACACAGACAAGAAAACAGAATGAGTAAAAACCCTTTGCAATGAAAACGGCAATTTAGTGAGACATACAAGGTAATTATTCTACTTTGTCTATTCCATCTACTTAGTCTTTTCTTTCGTTGAGAACGACATCCAATGAGTTTCTCCTGTAAGTACAGACCAACAAAAACAATATTAGTTTGATGAGTGTGTACATGTATGTGTACAGGGACACAGGAAAGTTGTAATAACTCAGATATCATAAGAATATTTTCATGTTTCTAACTTGTTTGGGCGTTCATCACGTAGAGAATGAAAATATAAAAAATAAATACTGTAATGAGTTTTATTTCTCTTATTCTTCATTTTGACCGTAATGGTCAGGTCGTCCTATTTAGTCCAAACCTTCCCTACAGGGAGAGGATAGTCCAGCATGTACTGTCAGGTACATGGGAGAAAGCTGGTCCCAAGGGTGTGTGCATGGGACTCGACCAAAGTTGAGGCTGTGGATGTTTTTGCTTTTCCAACTGTGGAACCCGCACCTTTAATCCGATGGGTGTCCAAGTCAAATCCACAGGAGGCCTAGTGATCCTAGACCTGTGGGTGAGATGGTGGCCCAATTGGTGGAAGTGACCAAAATCACCCAAAAATAAAACCAAAGGGACTCATGGATTTTGACGGAAATCGTCAGGTGGCCCTATTTAGTTCAAACCTAACCCAGGGGGAAAGAGTCGTCTAATGTGCATTGTCAGGTATATAAGAGGAAGCTGGTCATAAGGGCGTGTGCGTAGTTCTTCATTGACGAACACATGTGCAGCACCAGCATCGGCCAGCGATGACTAACCTACACCTTGGTCAGCTATGTGATGGACACAGGATTCACTGAGGAACGCATACTCTCTGTCTTCGTGAGTCACCAGCGTCAGAACGTTTTGCCTTCGACTTCCCACGCATCACACATGACCTCACGCCAATTAGGAACAAGGGTTATGACCTGCTCGTGTATATAAAAGCTGAACGAACGCCGAAGATGCAGATCGCCTCGGAGCATCATACGTGAGCCTGGCTCGCTGCTTCTTGCTTTCTCACAAGCAGACCAAGTTGGGACACGACTTGAAACTTACAGTCGTCTCCTCCCTCACCGTCCCCTCTCACCTTTTTCTCGCCCATAGACGCGAGCTATCATTATTGGTGCCCAACATTCATAAATAAACAAATCTCTCCATCAGAATTTGCCTCAACAAGTCTAATACAGAGTGATCCATGTTCGAACAATAACAACAATAACGGCAACGATAAAATTTCATAATGATGGCAAAGAGAACCCGATGCGTCCTATATGGTGATATGAAACTGCTTGTTAATGGAATAAAACTATATTTTTTTTCTCGACTCTCTTAACTCCCTACTGACACAAATTACAAGATTTTAAAGCTATCCAATTTTTAATATGCATGAATATTAATATCACAGACAAGAAAATAACATGAATAAAAACCTTTAGTAATGAAAACCGGCAATTTATTGAGACACACAAGGTAATTATGCTATTTGGTGTACTCCATTTTCTTATCTTTTTCATTCCTTAAGGACGGGTTATACTGAGTTAAAAATAGTATTAGTTTGATGAATGTGTACATGTATGTGAACAGGGGCACAGTAAAGTTGTAGTAACTGAAATATTATTATAAGAATATTTTCAGGTTTCTAATTTGATTGGGCGTTCATCACGTCGTAGAGCATGGAAATATAAAAAACAAAATCAGATTTTTATTTCTTTTATTCTTCATTTTGCGTCTTATTTTATAAGTTTATGGCTTCCAGTAGAGGGTGATTATTCTCGAAGAATTTGGTGAAATATAATTTATTTTTGTAATTATCGTTATCTCTTTTTTATATGAGTGTGTTTTTATATGGAAGTAATGTGGATACTGAGTGATTGTTCTGGAGGAATCTAGTGACATATAAATGATTTTATTATTACAATCATTATTATCTTTCTTCATCTGAGTGCGTTTTTGTATGGGAATAATGTGGGTAGCCTGTTGTAGATATTTAGATAAAATGTTGATGGGTTTTGTTTTTTGCGTTGTGTTATGTGTGATGGGATGTGTGTTGTGTGACGTGATGTGATGTGAAAGGTGGATGACTCTCGTAATACATCACGCCTAAGACGAGCACTGGCACGTCCAAGTTCAGGTCACCACCCATCCCGCAACAAAACAATCCAAACAGACGTCCACACACAAGCCAACCGCCACACGACATTTGCACATTCAAGACAAGCTCTAGGCCCTTTGGTATACAAGTATTATCATTAAGATCAAGCTTAAGCTACTTACAATGCACTTCCCAGCTATGTTTATCGACTGTCTACCTAATTCATTGTTCTCAAGGCGGGCACATTAGTTGTATCGACTTTTTGGTCTTACCCTGCATAACGCCTATTACCTGATTCCCAGGGAAAGGTCTTTCAGGTGAGACACCAACTTTTGCCTCACCGAGTGACTTAGAGGGTCGACCTGGACGATGGCCGTGGCCGCCTTCTTTGGGGCGGCGGGTCTCCTGGAAGAGAAGAGGACCTCGGTTGAGTCATGCAGTGTTGATATTGCTTTAGAAAACTCGCGTGTTGCTGTCATGAGATGATGAAGAAGGGGGAAAGTTGTTGTCATCTAGGCCGAAGAAATTTCTTCTTGATTGCACTATTAGTAAGTGAAGGAAGGTTTCTAAAAGAAAATAGTAATAGATAAATAGAAATAGAAAAATAGAAAGAGAGATCAACCAGTCAATCCTTTGATTCGTATATTTCTCGCTGCTTTGCTGGACTTGAGGCTTCAAGATAAACGAGAACAATTTACCGTAACGATGAACACAAATGAACATGAGATGGTGGGCGGGGGGGGGAGATATTTTTTCTTATTCTAACTATACAACACCGTTTTGGGGGAAGGGGGGGAAGAAGCTTCCCAAATGGGACCACATATCCAGCGATTCTATTCATTGTGGAAGAAGAGGAAGAAGGGGAAGAAGAAGAAGAAGAAGAAGAAGACGAAGAAGAAGGAGAAGTAGAAGAAGGAGAAGAAGAAGAAAAAAGGAGAAGTAGAAGAAGGAGGAGGAGAAGAAGAAGAAGAAGAAGAAGAAGAAGAAGAAGAAGAAGAAGAAGAAGAAGAAGAAGAAGAAAAATAAAAAAAAGAAGAAATTATATGTAGGTCAGTGGACGCTAGCACATGTTTATATAGGCCCACCACCCACGACCACCAACCACCCAAGTGAGACGCACCCCCTCCTCCTCCTCCTCCACCTCCTCCTCTTGGGCGCCACGGGAGGCGCCTTAGGACCAGCGACAGCAGCGCCACCTGCTAACGAAGTCGCTAATTGCTCTTCACGAGCGAAAGCGTCTACGGTTAGTTTGACCCTCAAATGCTCACAAAGATTTCTCGAGACTGGTCAATAGATGGAGAGAGAGAGAGAGAGAGAGAGAGAGAGAGAGAGAGAGAGAGAGAGAGAGAGAGAGAGAGAGAGAGAGAGAGAGAGAGAGAGAGAGAGAGAGAGAGAGAGAGAGCGGGGAGAGGGAAGGAGCGAGGGGAGAGAGAGATATAGAGAGAAAAGCATGAGAGAGAAAGGGAAAGCGAGAGAGGGAGAGTGAATTCACAAAAGGAACACGTCCTTTATGTCACCACCCACTTGAGCACCTTTCTGGACTTTGAAACCTACCCGACCCACCGCAGGGCGATTCAATTCATCCCGGGCGAACTCCCCATCCTTTTTAGGAAGACTCTAAAGTCGGGTGTGGGGGGGTTAGGTGGCGAGAAACTTGAGTTGATCTCCCGCGGGCGTAAAAGTAGAAAACCTCGTGGATGATCATTCGAGTGAAATCGGCCCTTCGTCTTCGGGCGACGATGACGATCCCAAGCAGCACTCCCCAAATGGAATCCCCGACAACGACTAATCATTTCTTAAAAGACACGAGCTCTCTCTCTCTCACTCTCTCACTCACTCAGGGTGATAGATGAACCTACGCCCAGGAGAGAGTGACTGGGTCTTCATAAAATGGTATAGCATCAAATGACCATGCGGTCTTCAGATGATCTATCCATCAGTTCGTCCATTACACACCTAAAAAGGGAGAGAGTCGTCCAGAGGGCACTGTCAAGTACATGGTAGGAAGCTGGACCTAAGGGCGTGTGCGTGGGACCCGGCCAAAGTTGAGGTTGTGGGTGTTTTTGCCTTTCCGACTGTGGAAACCGCACCTTTAGCCCGATGGGTGTCCAAGTCAAGTCCGTAGGTGGCCTCCTGGCCCTTGACCTGTGGGTGAGATAATGGTCCAATCGAAGCCAGTGGCCAAAATCACCTGAAAATCTCACAGAGGGTTTACACAGAGATTTTTTTTACCAAAATAGTCAGGTGGGCCGATTTGGCTCAATCTTGACCCAGAGGTAGAGTGTTGTGCACAGAACACTGTGAGGTACATGTGAGGAACCTGGACTCAAGGGCGTGTGCATGGGACCCTGCCAAATTTGAGGTTGTGGGTGTTTTTGCCTTTCCGACTGTGGAGACCGCACCTTTAGCCCGATGGGTGTCCAAGTCAAGTCCGTAGGTGGCCTCGTGGCTCTCGACTTGTGGGGTATATAGTGACCCAATCAGATGCAGTGGCCAAAATTACCCAAAATCTCACAAGGACCCATGGGTTTTTGAGCAAGATGGCCAGGTCAGCTGATTTGGCCCAATCTTGCCCCAGAGGGAGAGCACCATGCACAGAGCACTGTGAGGTACATCTAAGGGACCTGGACCCAAGGGCATGTGCCTGGGGCCCAGCCAAATTTGAGGTTCTGGGTTTTTGCCTTTCCGACTGTGGAGACCGCACCTTTAGCCCGATGGGTATCCAAGTCAAGTCCATAGGTGGCCTCGTGGCCCTCGACCTGTGAGTAAGATAGTGGCCCAATCGGAGCCAGTGGCCAAAATGACCCAAAAATCTCACAGGGGTTCACCCATGGATTTTTTACCGAAATGGTCAGGTCGGCCGATTTGGAACAATCTTACCCCAGAGGAGGAGAGCCGTACACAAAACACTGTGAGGTATATGTGAGGAAGCTGAACTCAAGGGCGTTTGCGTGGGGCCCAGCCAAAGTTAAGGTTGTGGGTGTTTTTGCCTTTCCGACTGTGGAGACCGCACCTTTAGCCCGATGGGTGTCCAAGTCAAGTCCGTAGGTGGCCTAGTGGCCCTCGACTTATGGGTGAGATTGTGTTCCAATCAGAGGCAGTGGCAAAAATGACCCGAAAATCTCACAAGGGGTTAGGATTAGTGAATGAAATGGTCAGGTCGGCCGATTTGGCCCAATCTTGCCCCAGAGGGAGAGACTCGTGAACAGAGCAC
>NC_134800.1:5061111-5071111 GCF_046742065.1 Oratosquilla oratoria | reverse complement strand
AGAGAATTCTTCCAACAAGAAAACTGGGAAGAAATATACAAAGAAGAAACATCAGTGGAAGAGAAATGGAATATTTTGACAAAAATTTACAAAGAAGGAGTGGAAAAGTATGTCCCAAGACAAAAACAAGAAAAAGAATATGTAAAATGCTGGTACAACAAAAGTTGTAGGGAGTTAAAAGACAAAAGAGACAAAGCCTGGACCGGATGGAAAAAAGACAGAAGACCTGAAAAATGGAAAATATATACTGATTATAGAAATGAATATGTACAAAAGTGCAGAGAGGAAAAAAGAAAATATGAAAAAGATGTTATAGAAAAGTGTAAAGATCAACCAAAACTATTCTACAGATTTGTAAACAATAAACTGAAAAACAAACAAGACTTGGAGAAATTAAGACAAGGAGGAGTTGAATACACTGAGGAAATGGAAATGGCAGAAATTATGAACAAACATTTTAAATCAGTGTTTACAAGGGAAAATATACAACCTGAAGAGATTGAGTGGAAGGAAAAAGTCCCCCCTATGGAAGAAATAGAAGTAACGAAGAATGAAATATTGACACACTTGGGTAATTTTGATGTCAGAAAATCGCATGGGCCAGATGAAATAGCAAACTGGATTCTGAAAGAATGTAGGAATGAACTGGCAGACAAAATACATAGCATAATAAGCAGTTCCTTAAAAGAAGGAAAAGTTCCAGAAGATTGGAAAAAAGCAAATATAGTACCTATATATAAAGGAGGAAATAAAGAAGAACCTACCAACTATAGACCAGTCTCTCTAACAAGTACAATAGCAAAAATATGTGAAAGAATTATCAAAAGTAGATGGGTAAAATACTTGGAAAAAAACAACGTACTAAATCCAAGGCAATTTGGATTCAGACAAGGACGATCATGCGTCACCAATTTAATATGTTTCTATTCAAGGCTAATAGATATAATACAAGAAAGAGATGGATGGGCTGATTGTGCATTTCTAGACCTAAAAAAAGCTTTTGACAAAGTACCACATAAGAAGTTGCTTAAGAAATTAGAATATGAAGGAGGAATACAAGGTAAATTGCTAAATTGGATGGAAGACTTTTTGCAAGAAAGGAAAATGAGAGTAGTGATAAGAGATCAGCACTCAAAATGGAATGAAGTAATAAGCGGTGTCCCGCAGGGAACAGTTCTGGCCCCAATAATGTTTGCTATATATATTAATGATATGGATGAAGGAATTGAAAGCTATATGAACTTCTTTGCAGATGATGCAAAATTACTGAAAAGAGTGAAAACTGAAGAAGATTGTGAATCACTACAGAGAGATCTAAATAAAGTACAAGAATGGAGTAGGAAGTGGGAGATGGAGTTCAATACAAAAAAGTGTAGTATAATGGAATTTGGAAAAAGCAAAAACAGAATAACAGGATCATATAATTTGGGAGAAGAAGGAATAAAAAGAGTAGAAAATGAGAGGGACCTGGGAGTCATTGTTATGAATAATATGTCACCTGAGAAACATATAAATAAGATTTTTGGAGAAACTTATAATTTAATAAGAACAATCAAAGTGGCATTTACATACCTGGATGAAGAAATGGTGAGGAAAATCCTAATCACCCTGATAAGACCAAGATTGGAATATGCAGCAACGATATGGTCACCAAGTACAAAAAAATGTATAAAAAAACTTGAAAGAATACAAAGAGCAATTACTAAACTGGCACCAACACTCTCAAAACTATCATATGAAGAGAGACTACAAAAACTTAAACTACAGACACTAGAGCAAAGAAGAGAGAGAGGAGATTTGATAGCTATTTACAGAATCATGAAAGGCATAGAAATTACTGATAGAGAGAATCTGATAAAATGGGATGACAGAAATACAAGAGGACACGGAAAGAAAATAAAAAAAGACAACTATAGAAGAGATTTGAAAAAGAACAGCTTTCCTCACAGAGCAATAGACAGTTGGAACAAGTTAGATGAGAAAGTGGTGTGTGCAAAAACAATACATGAATTTAAAAATAGTTTAGATAAAATGAGATATGAAGACGGGACCTCACGAGCATAGCTCCCTTTCCCGTAAAATACAACTAGGTACAACTAGGTAAATACACACACGCATAAACACGACGCTATTTATGCAAAACATAAAACCCCAAACCCAAATTGCGGAGTCTTTAGCAGAGAGAAAAAAACAAGAGAGAGAGAGAGATAGAGAGAGAGAGAGAGAGAAGTAGAGAAAGAGAAAGAGAAAGAGAGAGGAGAGAAAGAGAGAGGAGAGAAAGAGAGAAAGAGAGAGAGAGAGAGGAAGAAAGGGAGATAAAGATGGGGACAAAGATAAATAGAGAGGGAGCGAGAGAGATAGAGAGAGAGAGGGGGGGGATAGATAGATAGATAAACAGAGAGAGAGGCAGCAAGAAGTGCCACAGGATTCCAAGGACTGGCCTATGAGGATGTAATGGAGACGAGGCAACACCAACATTGGGAGGAAAGAAGGGAGAGGGGAGACAGGATTGTCCTGTACGGGTGTGTCATGGGGAAACAGCTTGTGGGAAAGTAAGAATCTAAGGACACTTGTGGGAAAATAAGAGGACAAGTGAGGACAACAGCGAAAAGACAAGAGGATGATCAAAAGGATATGGGCTTAAAAATGAATGAATAAATAAATAAATACATAAATGAATAAATCAACGAATAAAGAAAATATATAGATAAATCAATAAATTAATAAATAAATGAATATATGAATGAATAAAGGGAATCAATTAATAAATGTATAGATAAATCAATCAATAAACTGCATTCAAATGTAGTAGAGGCCCAAATCATAAATTAATTTGATGATCACTGGGGTTATGTTCTATGATGTTATATTCTACTACATCATACTATATTATATTATATTATATTATATTATATTATATTATATCATATTATATTATATCATACATTATATCATATCATATTATATCATATATATCATATCATATATTACATTATATCGCATTAAATCATATTATGTTATACATACATACTCGTCAACAAAAGTTTATTCCAGCGTTTACTTCTAAACAATGGTTCCTGGACTCCAGCTCTTCACGAATATACACACATACATACAGTACATGCAATACAATACATGCATACATAGACACATACTGATTTAAACTATGACAAATGTAACTGAAAGCGGAGAAAGTATACGAGGAATAATGGAAGAATTTTACTGCCTTAACGTTTCGACACTAAGGGTCGAAACGTTAAGACAGTAAAATTCTTCCATCATTCCTCGTATACTTTCTCCGCCTTCAGATACACACATACATACATACATGCATACATATGGAAATAAAAGAGAAGAGTAAAAGGGGGGAACAAAATATCATAAAACCAGAAAAGAGAAACAACGAGAATAAAGCATCCAACTGAGTATAGATCATTTACAGTGAGTTTCCAACATGTGTCAGATTGGTTGACCAAAATAATTGGAAATATTATTTACAGCCTCAGTAGTCAAGTTGTTCAAAATAAAATAACGTTTGAACAAGAAGGAAATCTCCTTTGGAAGACCAAAACTCATCAGAGTGATCTTTATCATCGAGAGGGAAAAGAAATTGTTTGTTGTGTCGACGTGGGAGTGAACAGACTCGGCAAGCCTAGATTGCACTTTCCATTATATTATCAACTCCACTAATCTTGGACCTCTTCCATCTCCTCCTCCTCCTCCACCACCATCACAACCTCCTCCACCAACACCTTCTCACCACCACCACCACCTCCTCCTTCTCCTCCTCCTCCACCACCATCTCATCCTCTTCCTCCACTCTCAAAACCATTACCATTTCCTCCTCCTTCTTCTTCTCCACCACCTCCTTCTTCTCTACCCCAAGAACCATTACCATTTCCTCCTCCTCCTCTTCCACCACCACCACCTCCTCCTCCTCATCCACCCTAAGAACCATTATCACTTCCACCTCCTCCACTCTCAGAACCATTACTATCTCCTCCTCCTTCTCCACCCTCAGAACCATTACCATTTCCTCCTCCTCCTCCTCCACCCTCAGAACCATTACCATTTCCTCCTCCTCCTCCACCTTCACCTCCTCCTCCACTCTCAGAACCATCACCACTTCCACCTCCTCCTCCTCCTTCCCCTCCACCCTCAGAACCATTACCATTTCCTCCTCCTCCTCTTCCTCTTCCAACACCTCCTCCTCCTCCTCTTCCATCACCTCCTCCTCCTCCTCGTCCACCCTCAGAGCCATTACCACTTCCACCTCCTTCCCCCTCAGAACCATTACTATCTCCTCCATCTCCTCCTCCTCCTCCTCCTCCTCCTCCTCCTCCTCACCACCTCCTTTTGATTCGACGCCTCTTGCGCGAGTCAGCTGTGAGCTGTCAACCAGTACGTCGCGTTGCGCCGTTCTTTACGTACGCATGCGCAGAAGGGGGGCGTGGAAAGTCGGCAACCCGCATGTGATCGTGTGTAAGAAAGAAAGAAAAGAAAAACGAAACGAAACTTGCTTTTCTTTGTCGTACAGAGTGAGGAATGTGTTGTACATGTGAAACGTATATTCAAGTATAGTTTATTTACGTACAGTATAGGAGCTTACAGTACTTGGGGTGCCCAACGTCCGCTCCTTTGTGTAATGACGCCAGTCTAGTTATTAAAAAATTTAGTAACACCACTGGTATATGTCCATATATGCTTACACACACACACACACACACACACACACACACACACACACACACACACACACACACACACACATACACACACATAAACATATATCTTACACGTGTATCAATATTAAATGTCAGTAATAGGTGATGAGCCTACGCCAGGAGGCGCTGAGTAGCTGCGGCCGAAGCCATCACCCTTGCCCTATGTGCTTTGGGGACCATTGGGGCAAGTAACAAACAGTCACTCCTGGGAATTGGAGAGAAGTGAGTGCGGGACTCGAACCCGCAACTGGGAAGGTTATAGAGTCATCGTTAGTAGATTTGTCGACAATATGGCTTCAGAACCCAGCGTTTCTATCCTAGAATTTGATTCACGCCAAAAAAGTGTGTAATTTATGGTTGTAAATACTAGTATTGTTTGTTTACTGAAAGAAAAAAAATTATATATATGATTTGGTTTTTAGAAAATCCGGGGTTTGTTATGTTGAAGGAGATATAGTTAACCTACAACGGCTGTCCGACCCAAATCTTCAAAAAATCCTGGATCAAGTTCATCTAAAACTCTTATCCCAGAGAAAACGTCGGTGCGTACCTGTAGGCGGGTTTTTTTTTCTTATTCAGCAAATGCGTTCTTTTCCAGCAAATGCGTTGTATTAAGTGTTTAAAATTTTCGGGGAAAAAACATTGTGGAATGACTATTTTTTTGTGTCTTTTGCAGAAAGTGACGAAACCCGATAAAAGTTTATTAAAGATAAAGTCGAAGAAAATCGAGAAAAGACGGTACGACAACTATGTTCTATGGTCTGTCAAAAGTTAAGATGGCGCGCAAAGTCGTCGTAAAAAACATTTTGCTGAAATTCTATTCAGTTACTGAGCGTCACGCACCTCACTGAATAATTCATGCTGTTGTTGAATTATCATTCAGTTACTGAAAGTTGAACATCTTATACAATTCACGTTGTGCTGAATATGGACGATATTCTAGCAAATTATCCTGTTATGGAAGACGCTACTTGGCTTGACCTATTTATTTTCAAATTTTGAACGTTTATTAAATCTTCATATGAAGAATAACTGGAACCTATAAGAATGTACGATATTACTAAATTATCACATTGTTACTGATTTTTTCTGTCATTGATCGTCTGTACGGCCGTTCAGTGTTCACGATTCAAACGGTAAAACAAAAACGACTTGACGTCAGCAAGTGGTGATGCACATATATCGCTTATCCTCTACAAGAAACATAATACAAATTATCCCTGATAATTCCATAAACAGAAAATAAATCAACCGCTTTCTGAAAGAGTTGATCATCAGCCCTGAAAGAAAGAAAGAAGAAAATAGAAATGGGTTTGTGTCGCTTTTGTGTCGTCGTCTCCCTGGCCGCCATCTTGGTTATCGGCGTCGAGGGTCAGTTTAGGTTCTCTATCGGACCTTCGCTTCGGATCCGTGGGCCCCCCAGGGGCCGGGCGAAGGGTCCACGCGGCCCCCCGGCCAACCCTCTAAGAAACTTCCTCCCCCGCCCTCGTGCTCCACGACATCGACAACGAGAACATCCATCACACCCAATTCATCGACCTCTTCCTCCTTCTCCTCCTCCTCGATGGGGTCCTCCTCGACCAAGAGACATCTTCCGGTCTCCTGGAAGACTTCCGCAGTCGCCTCCAGTTCTGGGAGATCACAGGTTTTCCAGCAATGTGGTGTCAAGGCCTTTTATCAATCGCCACAAACCCTCTCAAGAGGACTTCGCGAACTCCGCTTTCCGTTCTCCTCCTGAGACGAACGGTCACCAGCCTCCCCCGTCGAGCCTTCCGACACTTCCTTCTCCTCCTTCAGGTTCTCAGGCCCCATCAGCTCCTCCTCCTCCTCCTCCTCCTCCTCCTCCTCCTCCTCCTCCTCTCCCTTCAGCGTCTCCGTCACTTGCTCCGTTGATACAGGAAGCATTGCCATCTTCCATTACTCCTGTTCTTGCGGCCCCTATATTTCCTCCTCCTCCTCCTCCTGTTCCTTCCCTTCCTCCTGTACCTTCTCCTCCTCCTATACCTCTTCCTCCTCCTGTACCTTCGCTTCCTCCGGTACCTCCTCCTCCTGTACCTCCTCCTCCTGTACCTCCTCCTCCTCCTCATACTTCCTTACCCATTTCTTCCTCGTCCGAGGCTACCTCTTCACCTACATCGTTTGCCCTCATCGGTTCTTCCTCTCCTCCTTCTTCCTCCGCCCCTTCTCTCCCTCCATCCTCAGCTCCTAATTCGCCTCCTCCTACATCCTCCCTCCCTGTTTCCTCTCCTAGTTCCTCCTCTTCATTATCCCCTGTATTTTCTTCCCCTCCTTCTTCAGCCTCTCCTTCTTCTTTACCTCCTTCTTCTGCCTCTCCTTCTTCTCCTTCTACATCTTCTTCCCCTGGTTCTTCACCCCTCGCAGACTCCTTCCCTACATCCTCCTCTTCCTTTGCATCCTCACCTCCTTCTTCCTCTGCTCCGGCGTCGTCCTTCCCATCCTCCTCGTCCTCATCAGATCCTTCTTCATCCTACTCGATCCTCGCTGCTACTTCGGGGAACGCGCGCCTCGGGAGCCCAACACCTTCCCCCTTCGTCTCCCCGCCGACCACCATCAGGTTCACTGCCGAAGACGTGTCCAGTGACCTTCTGGAAAGCGAAGAACGTCGCCCGGATGAAGAGCTAGGAACCCTGGAACCTTTTCTAGAGTTCGCAAGTCAACAACAGCTTCTGGAGGAGGAGGAGGAGGAGGAGGAGGAGGAGGAGGAGGAAGAGGAGGAGGAGCGTCGGGGATCCGGAACACTAGGGTCACCGATCCAACCGGAATCGAATCCCTTACCGGGTTCTCAACCGGTCTCTCAGCCCCAAACGTCTCCGGAGTCCAGCCTCATTCCCGAATCTCAGCCTTCACGACCTCCGGAACTCTCCCAGGGGCCTCCTCATACCGGTCGGCCGTCTCCGTCACCCCAGACACTCTTGCCCTTCCTTCCATCTCAAGCTTCTCCGGACCCACAGGTTCCTCTGCGAGAGGAGTCCCACATCAATGACCAAGGTACTTGGCAACTTCCGAAGTCCTCCTGGGAGGCTGATTCAGACCCGCTGTCTACGTCACTCCAGACGCCCCTGATCTCCCTACCACCAGAGGAACCTGTACCTTCACGAGTTCTTCTGGGGACACAATCCGACCTGAGTTTCGGCTTCCAACGGATACCCACCGTCGCCGCGAACTTCACCTCCACGCGAGCTTCAGACTCCCCTGCAAGCGAAGTACCCTCGTCATCGACATCGTCAGCAGAACCAGCATCAAGAACGGAAGTGGGTGGGTCCTCTTTGCCAGATACCTTTCCTACCCTCTCCCCTAACAGTGAGGACCCACAGAAACCCCCCAATCCACAGAGAACGTCCCATGTCCGATTCCGTTTCACGACCACGACTTCGACTCCAAGTTTCATCAGTTCGACGCGTTCGGACAACCTCCCCTTGTCCCTTGACGCAACATCACAGCCCAAGACAGGAGAGACAAAACTCGGGTTTAGATCGAACGACGTCAATGATATCTTCAAGACTCCCATCGTGCAAAGTAGTTCCGGAGACGACGGAAGTGTAGCCTCAACGTTTCGGAGACAAGAGTCTTCAGCCTCTTCCCCGATACTCTCCTTCAGGCCACCACACCTACAGAACTTCTTTGACAGTCAGACCGTTTTCTTCGACGCTGGTCGCCTCCAGGACACCTCGAACTCGCCGGAGGGAGAATCTGGATCAGAAAGGACCTCGGGAGAATCGACTGACGATGACGTCGACGAAGTCGCTTTTGGTTCGAACAAGCTCCGACCCGTTCTCTCAGCCCTCTCCCACTTCAGGGAACCTCCTGAAGGATTTCCTCCCTCGGGTGACGAGGACGAGCCTGGTGGGGGCTCCCTTCAGCCCGTACAAACGGGGGAGCTGGTCATCAAGGAGCTGGAGCCTCCGGTCCTAGTGCACCTGCAGGAGGAGGAAGAGGAGGGAAAGGACACAGGAAACTCAGTTTCTAAAAGTTTCGCCGAGTCGCCGTTTATGGCTTCTTTCGGGAAGAAGAACCGAGGGCTTCCTGCTTCGGGAAAGCCCTCCTTCTCGCCCCCTTCCCCTTTCCCCAAAGCTCTCTTCCCGTCCCTCTTTTTCACCCAAAATACATCTTTCACTCCGTCTTCTCCCGACCCCTTTCTAGGGTCTTCGACGACTCCATCACCCTTTCCTTCCACTTCCTCGCCAGTGACTCCCTTCCCTCGAAACAAGCTGAATTTCATCCTCAAGGCCGAAGCTGGGGAGGTACAACCCATCACGGGCTCTCCAGTTTTCTTCAACGTCAACAAAAACTCCTCTTCCTCTTCTTTGCCATCTCTTTCCGGGTCGTCTTCCTCTCCCTCAGTTCCTTCGCGCTTTCTTTCACCTCCCGACTTCTCCGTGACTCGTTTCAAGTCTCCCACACCCGTTCCTTCGCTTGTCAACTTCGAAAGCTTCTCTCCTTCAAATTCCTCCTTTATACCTTCTTTCCATTTCACTGTGGAATCCATAGACCCAGCCTTTGTCTTCTCTTCTCCTCGACCCAGGCCTCTACCCATCTTTGTCAGACCCTCCTCTTCATCAACTTCTACTTCTCTTCCTTCTAACGCCTTTAGTACCATCCACTCCATCATCCCCTCCTCTCCTTCTTTCTCTGCCACTTTTCCTTCTTCTCCGTCTTCTCCCCCATCTTCCTCCTCCTCCTCCTCATCATCATCTCCAACTTCTCTTCCTTCTAACGTCTTCAGTACCATCCACTCCATCATTCCCTCCTCTCCTTCGTTCTCTGCCACGTTTCCTTCTTCTCCCTCATCTTCCTCCTCTTCATTATCACCTCCTACTTCTCTTCCTTTTGATACCATCCACTCTATCATTCCCTCCTCTCCTACTTTCTCTGCCACTTTCCCTCCTTCTCCGTCTTCTCCCTCCTCCTCACCATCATCAACTTCGTCCTCTGCAACCTTTCCTTCTTCTAGGTCCAAGTCCTCCTCGACTCCTCGCCCTGCCTCGCCCTCGAAGCGTGGCGTCCAGGACCATGCCTCGTCCTCGAGGCACGGGATGCAGGACCTGGACGTCAAGACCCGGGTCTCCGAGTGTCCCAGACTCTACGGAAGGGTCGAGCTCCTTTGCGACGTCGAGCACGAAAACACGACGGGATCCATGGTAAGTCAGCCACTTGCTAATTTACTCATCCATTTCATCTGCCTTGTTTCATTCCAAAGGATTACAAAGGACTACAAAGGCGGAGCATGTCGACAGGAGACCTTTTGATCCATAAGT
>NC_134800.1:5046111-5056111 GCF_046742065.1 Oratosquilla oratoria | reverse complement strand
GGCGTTCACACGATCTGTCGTTTTCTAGGTTGAGAAACTGGATTTCTTTCTATGAACTGGATCTTATGCCCTACTGTGATTCACCACTGTCTTGTATCACGTGTTGAACTCGTGATCGACAGCTATTACCCTCCCGGATGAGAGCTCAGAGTTCATATATAGCCAATCTATAAGTAATAATGTGATCCTACAACCACACCCACCCACACATCTCCTTGCCTACTAGAGTTGGAGTGCCGGCTCGCAGTACAACGATGCTGACATTTTCAGTCCTGGCTGAGACTCGACCTCGGAATGCTGGATCAGCGGTCAGGTGCGGTACCATCACACCATCGAGCCGTATATCAATGACCGTTCCAGCACTGTCAAAAACATCTGCATGGCCTTGGCAACTGTTTTGTATTTGCAGTGTTGCACAACTATCATTAGATTATATATACGTAACGATAAAAAGGATACAAAAGGGTGTAGGGTGGGCAGGGGTGAATGTATTTTTTGACTGGCTACCTCCCTTGAAAGGGTGAAGACACCTTTGATATATAGATACAGATGTGAGAGCGTTTTGTTGTTATGTTATGGGTTTGGGAGATTGAGTATGAAGAGGATGAATGAAGTTTGAGGCAGTGGTGAATCTTGAGTGACGACTTTGTATTTTTAATTCGAAAG
Organism: Oratosquilla oratoria; assembly: GCF_046742065.1. Taxonomy (NCBI): domain Eukaryota; kingdom Metazoa; phylum Arthropoda; class Malacostraca; order Stomatopoda; family Squillidae; genus Oratosquilla; species Oratosquilla oratoria. The sequence continues at coordinate 5,055,445 of NC_134800.1, read as the reverse complement.
ATGAATTGCTTTGATGATACTTAGGCTCGTATACCTGGCAATTTTTGGCAGCTCCATCTTGTCGTTGTCTATATCTCTCGACACATTTTTTAGGACATTATGTGGGATCTTTTCAAAGGTGTTAAGAAACCTACGCCAGAAGGCTCGTAACTACGGACAAAGTCGTCACCTTGGCCCTATGTGTATGCACTTTGGAGACTGTGGGGGGACAGGTAACGAACAGTCACTGCTGGGAATCGGAGAGGAGTGCGGGATTCAAACCCACAACTAAGCAAACGCGAGACCATCACACTTCCTATGATGCCACCAACGCACACATCTTGTCAAAGGCTTTGTTCAAGTCCACCAAGAGTGTTCTGCCAGGTGGCGTTATGATTTGCTGTTGATTTCGTTTCGGATATGACAGGCGAGACTTATGGGTAATGTGTTTATGGAATGAACGGTCCACTAGCTCGTAGATTGAACGTTTCATCTTGACTCATTATCACATTTAACTCAATTCCTTGGCTTCCGGTAATTCTTGACGTGCAAAATTAACCCCAGAGTTACCAAACATGCGTTTAAACTTTGAACACAGCATCTTGTTCCAAAAATAACATTTACACCCTGAAAATAAACAAGACTCACTCTGAGTCTGAAGTACTTACGGTTGTGGTGTATTCTTCGATTGATATATAATCTGATGAACTATGGGACTATGAAGATGCTGAGAAGAATCAGGCAGCCAGTTGCAAAGTATTCTTTGCTCTATACCTCTTTTCCTCTCTCTCTCTCTCTCCTCCCTTCCGTACCACTATCTCTCTTCCTCAACTTCTTTCTCCTCTCTCTCCTCCCTTCCGTAACGTTATTCCTCTTCCCCAATTCCTTCCTCCCTCACCTCTTCCTCCATTTCTTCCTCCCTCTTCGCTCTTACCTCTTCCTTAATTTCTTCCATTCTCTCCTCCTTCACCTCTTCCTTAATTTCTTCCTCTCCTCCCTTTATTCTTCCTCCCTCTCCGCCCTTACCTCTTCCTTAATTTCTTTCTGCCTCTCCACCCTTACCTCATCCTCCATTTCTTCCTCCCCCTCCTCCTTTGCCTCTTCTTCCCTCTCCTCACTCGCGTATGGCAGTGTGCCTTACGCCCTGTGGTGTACTTTCACCTTCGTAGGAGACCACACCGCATTGCAAACACTTTCTCCACCCCCCACCCCCCCGTGACTCTTCACCTCTTTGGAATCACGGGCCAATTCGAGAACCCGACGAAAGCGATGAACCCACTCCCCCCCCCCCACCCCACCCCAAAAAAAAAAAAAGAAAAAAAACAGAAACACACAAGAAACATTGTGGGAAGAGAAACTGGGTAGTGGAGATTGTTCAATATTTATGTAACTCTCATGGATTCCCTGAGGTTAGGAACTATTGATGTAAACTTCAAACGGGTCATCTAACCTCTTCCCAGTTTCTTTGAGAACTCCGGAACCTCTTTCCGTTTTCTTCAGACCAGTAACGACGCTTACAGCTGTTCCTGCAATTCCTGTAGAATGTGGTGTCAAACGACTCGTTCTCTGGGTTTTGGTGCAAAATTCTATTTTCGTTCTTTTTTCAATAGATTTTTTGTTTCCTCTTCAACATTAAACGTGCGTCACATTTTCTGTTATCCTCTTGTCTGCTGTCGCTACGCTCAGGACTCGAACCATACCATCCCATTCTCCCCACACAGTGGGAAGTGAGAAACCCCGTTTAGGGCAAAATCCTGTGACTTGCGGCAAGCCTTTTGTCTTGCCGATGTTGGGTCTCCTCCTCGCCTGGCCAGGGCTGTCGGGAATCAACGCGACACCGCGAGGTCCGAGAATCGAACTCATGACGACCTGGTCATGAGTTCGACCCGGTATCCACTGGGATACGTTCTTAATCTTAGAAAATTCAATATATTCCTTCTGATAGCAGATTTTTTTTACGTTCGTTTTCTACTTCTATCACGCACCCCGTTTTCTACCAGATTGTCGAGGAGGACGTCATTCCTTATATGGAATGTAAGGAGGAACAGTTGACGTCAGCGTGCTTTGAAATATCCTCTGATACACACACACACACACACACACACACACACACACACACACACACACACACACACATATATATATATATATATATATATATATATATATATATATACCACAATACACTTTAATTCTAGGCCATCAACATCAAGAGACTCGAGGAGGCCAACATGTAGAAATTGAAACGTGGTACAGCCAAGGACTCGAACCTGTGCGAGCAGGCGACAATAAGCATAACCCTCATTCAACCTAACCTAACCTTTATTCCACTGTTGATATTCGGCGTACTGGGGTGAGTTCTTCGGGTGGGATCTCATGGGGTGATGATTCCTCATGTAAACGTTCTGGGGTGACATATCTTCATGTGACCCAGCAATTTTTATAATAACAATAATAAAAATAATGCATTAATTATTTATTATTTATATTATTATATATATATATATATTTTTTATTTGGCTTTTGTAGATTACGAGAAGGCCTTTGACTCGGTAGAACAAATAGCAATACTAAACTCGCTACGCAAACAGGGTACAAACGAACAGATCGTAAAAGTTTTAGAAAATATTTATGCGAAAGGTACCGCTATAATTCGACTACATAAAGATACAGAAAAGATCAAGATCGAGAAAGGAGTACGACAAGGCGATACAATTTCACCCAAATTATTTACAGCTTGTTTTGAAGATATTTTCAGAAGGTTGAGTTGGGAAAAGAAAGGTTTGAAGATTAATGACGAATATTGCCACCTAATGTTTGCGGATGACATTATTCTTATTTCAGAAAGAGTAGAAAACTTAGAAGATATATTAAGCGATCTAAACAAAGAAAGTCTCAAAGTAGGTTTAAAAATGAATAAGAGTAAAATCAAAGTAATGTTCAACACGAAAGTTCAAAGTAAAGAGATTGTAATTGATGGTGAGAATCTTGAGGAAGTTGAAGAGTATAATTATTTAGGCCATATAGTGAAGGTGACGAAAGATCATGATAATGAAATAAAAAGACCCATTACAATTGGTTGGAAAATGTTTGGTAAGTATAATAAAATCCTGAGAGGCTCTCTACCTTTATGTTTGAAACGTAAAGTTTACAATCAATGCATTCTACCAGCAATAATCTACGGGTGTGAGACTTGGAAGCTGACGAGGGTGATGGAAACAAAGCTAAGGACTGCACAGAGGAGAATGGAGAGATCAATGATGGGAATAACACTGAGAGACCGAAAGAGAGCAAGTTGGGTGAGAGAGCAGACTAGATTGAAAGATATTGTGCAGGCAGTAAAAGAGAGGAAGTGGAATTGGGCGGGTAAGTTAGTGCGAACGACTGATGAGCGATGGAGCAAGTGTGTGTAACTGAGTGGACGTCGCGAGATAGGAAGCGTGGAAAAGGGAGACCAGACAGAAGGTGGAGAGACGAGATCGAGAAGTTTGCAGGAGTGATGTGGCAGAGGATGGCACGGTCGTGTGATTCATGGAATGCTATGAAGGAGGCCTTTGTTCAGCAGTGGACTCAGGATGGCTGATTTGATTGATTGATTTATCTATAATTTATATATATTTTTTCGCATCCGACCTAGTTATGGACCAAAAGGTCTCCTGTCGACATGCTCCGCCTTTGTAATCATTTGCAATTTAATTCGGCTATGGTCACAAAATACAAAGTTATCACTACCTTTATGTAACTAACTTATAACCAACAAATAACTAAATCTACATGACTAATTTATAGATAATATATTTCACATAAACTCCTTCCGTAAGGGGAGGCATTTCTAATTATATCTTGTCCGCCGCCATGTTACATTCTCCATTTCCGTGGTACCCTGTCCACGAAGCTGTAGGAAAGAGATTTATGAATAGATAATGTCACATCGTACTCAGACCCTCAAACAACCAATAGACAAACACTGTAATTGAATGCATATTACATTCTATCTAATCAAAACTTCCCCGCTTTATTTATTTTTTCTAAACTACAAGTAGTAATTTTTTTGAAATGCGAAACCAGTAAAAAATTCTCTCAGATGCGACAGTTTTCTTGCAACAGACGATGGTGTGGAAGGAAAAGAATCACTATTAGTACTTTTAATGAGAAATAGAATAATATATTTACCATTATAATTCTTAATATGAATAATATACTTATTTGTATTTTCAATGTGAAATTATTTTAAAAACATTAAATCGTGTCATTCTGATTCTCTCTCAACAGACGATGATGTGGAAGAAGAAAATCTACTCTGGTGGTCATCTTCAGGACAGAGTTATATCTCTGGACGATCAGCTCAAAATGGAAGACGGTAGATACTCTATCAGCGGTAGTTCGTCGAGGTACTCCTTGAAAATAAGAGACTTTCGACCCAAGGACTGTGGCACGTACGAGTGTGAGATTCAAACGCCCGGAAGGGTGGTGACGTCACAGTTGCTTGTGTTTACATGCCATTAAAGGAAAACAAAAAACGTCAGGAAACAATTGACATGTTGTGTTGGAATATTTACCATTTCTTTTAGCCATAATACCCATAACTTCTTGTGTTCTTGCGATGATATTTCGAGTGTGACACATTCTGTTGTAATACCCTTTATTTCTATTTATGTCGCCGACACTTTCATGTTTTCTTTTAATGCTATAATGATTTTTTTTATCATATATAAGTTACAGGGTCTATGATATTCTAATGAAATGTTTTTTATAAATGCATTTCAATGAATTATTTCCCCATTTACGTGTCTAATGAGATTGAAAAATAAATAAATAAAATTGATTCTGTACTGTGTAGATCGATATTTATAAATGAAAATGGGATTGGACCTCTGAGGATAAGAATTATTGAGAGAATGGACGTATTTATTCTTTTGTTTATTCCTAATATTTATCGATGAATGGATATATCTGTTTTTGTTTAATAAATGTGCAAAAAATAAAAGGGAATTCATATTTTATCAACCTCGTTGCATTTTTATATTTAAAGCTACCCCTACACATTTGATTCTCTCTTAAAAAGTCGTTTTCTATTACGCAAAAGGCTACATTCTAGTAATACCAGAAATTATATAATTCCTATTGACTGTTTACATCTCAACGACATGAAAATAAAGGTACACTTGTAAATATTATTTAAGCTTTCTGAAACTGTATATTTGCTAGATCATACGTAGAATAAGAATATTAATGAGAGATTTTTAGCATTCAACAAGTCGAGTGAAGAATGTTATTGAACAGAGGCAAGGATTCAATATCTCCCCTTTCTCATTAAAAATGATTCACATTCTTTCGAACGTTACTGGCGAATTGTGTGGCAATGAAAATTTAGTCACTATGGAAGAGGGAGAGCATATTTTCCTCTTCGACGTCCAGTTTCTCATCGATTTAGATTTGATATATTTATTTATTTTTTATTTATCTATTTACCTGTTTTCAAACGATGCACGTGAACACACAGGCGGATACGCGCGCGCGCACACACATAGCTCTCTTCCGGGAGGGAAATAGCTGTTGATCACGAGTCCAATAGGTGGTCCAAGACCATGGTGAATTACACACACACACAGACATGGCGCAGTGGTAGCGGTCGCGGCCGCCACTACGGCAGTCCGGGTTCGAATCCCGCCTAGGGCTGAAATAATTTCAGTATCGCTGCGAGTCGTTACTCCAACACTCGTGGGCGGGGAGTTGAGGGTGTGTGTGCGTGTAAGGTCACAGCAATACCCATAGATCGGTCATATATGAACTCTGAGCTCTCTTTCGGGAGGGTAATAGATGTCCATCACGAGTCCAACACGTGATCCAAGCCAATAGTAAATCACACGATATAAATGATAATTTGAGAGCAACAGACAGTACCTTACGAGCATTGCACCTTTCCTGAACAGTAAATTGCAATAAAATTCATACAGAGAGGTAAATTCACACATATGCTCAAACACATACACGCACACAAATACGCAGATACACACAAATATACATAAATACATTCTCACACTCACATGCATGCACACACACACACCCACACACACACCCAAGCACACAAGTACTCAAACAAATAAAAACACACTACAGCCCGCACACTAACGCAAGCGCAAACACAAACACGTACAAAACACGCAACCCCGGCACATAAACACAACCATACACAGAAACAAGAACACAAACAGGCAAGCAATCACAAACACGCGCTCACCTCTGTCAATGTTTACAGTCACCATCTTCCCCCTCTCACACCTCACGCTCCCTCCAAATTTGACATGATCAGTTTTCGCCCTTATCACGATACTCAAACAAAAGCTGATGACTATTGGGTGCAAAAACATAATCTGCTTTATTTCCCAAGCCAGCCAACGGGCGTCGTCTTCTGTTGCTGATTTGATTTTGGCGCGCGCAGGAGGTAAAAGTCGACATTTTTTTTTTCCGTGCAGTCGTCGTCGTCTCGTAGGCGGGAAGACAGCGCTCGCTTGCCATCGAGAGATCCCCCTATTATTTGTTCCAATGGTGGACGAATATACATGGCTATGAATAGATTATGCGGGATAGTAATTCATACCGAAGCAGCAATAATCTAAACAAAATCACACAGCCAAATATAAACTCTGCAAACAAACTGCTCATATGAAGTCAAGTAATATTTCCAAGAAGTCGCTGGGCTCAGGGGTACCAACTGCGACTCTTCTCCCTCCCTCCCTCCCCCTCTCCCGTGATCTGATACTCTCCGGGAAAACAAGACGCTTAGGCAGAAGTAGAGAGAGTGAGAGCAAGAGACAGAGACAGAGAGAGAAAAAAAGAGTATTTGATACATAGCAACACATGCGAGGAGTTATTTGTGGCTCGAGAGAGGAGGAGGAGGTGGTGGAGGGGAGGAGGGAGGGAACAGCTGCACGTTGTAAAGCGCGTGCATCTGTCAGGGGTGGTGGAGAGGGAGGGGAAGGCGTGCAAAAGGGAGGGGGGAGGGAGGGAGAAGATTGTGGGGGGATAGCGAGGAAGATACGTGGTCGGGGGGGGGGTTTAGGTACTGCACAGGGGGAGGATAGGCTGATGAATGATATATCAAAAGAGAAACACGAGATCTGAAGAGAGTTATATAGAGAGCAAGAGAAAGAGAGAGAGAGAGAGAGTAGGGGGAGGGGGAAGAGGAGAGAGTAGGAGAGTAGATCGATGAGGCAGAGCGATAGTGAGTGTATTGTGTGCGTACGCGTGCGTGTGCGTGCGCGCACGCGCGTGTGTATGTACGTGAGCGCGCGTGAGGTGAGGTGAAGACGGTTATGCGGCGAACAATTTGGAGGGAGAAGCGAGACAATGAGGAACTGTCGCGTCTGTGGAAAGAAGGAGGAGGGGAGGGGGAGGGGGGAAGGGGCGCGAATGGGAATAATAGGAAAGGAATGCAAATAAAGAAAAACGGGGGAGGAGGAGGAGGAGGAGGAGGAGGACGAGGAGGAGGAAGATTCAGAGGAGAAGAAGATGACTATAGTGTGTGAATGTAGTAAAGAGATGAGGAAGAAGATGAGAAAAAGAGTTCCAGAGGACGTAATAAAGAGGAAGAGAGGGAGGGAGGTAGGGAGGGAATGAGGGAGATTTTAACTAGGCGTGGTTGATGGGGAGAGACTGTTGGAGAAGATCTTGAGGAAGAGGGAGAGGGGAGAAGAGAGGAGGGGGAGGACGAGGGAGGGAGGGAGAAAGGAGGAAGGGAAGAAAGGAGGAGGAGGTGGGAGGGAGGAAAGTAGGGGTGGGGGAGGGAGGGAGGGGTGGAGGAAAGGAGGAGGGAGGAGAGGGAGGTGGTGGAGGGAGGGAGGTGAGGAGGGGAGGAGGGGAGGAGGGGAGGAGGGGAAGGGAGGAGAGAAGGAGGGAAGGAGAGAAGGGAGGGGGAAGGAGAGGGAGGAGAGGGAGGAGGGAGGGGGAGGAGGGAGGGAGGAGGAAAGAAGGGAGGGAGGGAGTGAGGAAGGAGGGGAAGGAGAGGGGTAAAGAAGAGATGTAGGGGTGAAGGAGGAACATGGGAAAAAAGAGGAGGGAGGGGGGAGGGAGGAGGGGGGAGGAGAGAAGGAAAGGAGGGAGGGAGGAAAGAGGGAGGGAGGGAGAGGTGGGGAGGGAGAAGAGGGGAGGAGGGAGGGAAGGAGGAAGGGAGGGAGAGAGTGAAGACGGGAGAGAGGGAAAGAAGGAGGGAGGGAGGGAGGGAGGAAGAGAGGGAGGGAGGAGGGGAGGGAAGGAAGGAAGAAGGGAGAGAATGAGAGAGGGAGAGAGAGGAAGGGAGAAAAGGAGGGAGGGAGGAAAAGAAGGAGAGAGGGAGAGAGAGACGGAGGGAGAGGAGGAGGGACGGAGAGGAGGAGGGGCGGAAGGTGGGAGGAGAGAGGGAGGGAGGGAGGGAGAGAAAGAGAGAGAGGGAGGGAGAGAAAGAGAGAGGGAGGGAGAGAAGAGAGAGGGAGGGAGAGAGGGAGGGAGGGAGAGAAAGAGAGAGAGAGGGAGGGAGAGAAAGAGAGGGAGGGAGGGAGAGAAAGAGAGAGCGAGGGAGAGAAAGAGAGAGGGAGGGAGAGAAAGAGAGAGGGAGGGAGAGAGGGAGGGAGAGAAAGAGAGAGAGGGAGGGAGAGAAAGAGAAAGGGAGGGATAGAGACAAGACGCGCTTCTGTAAGGTAATGGGCGGTAAAAGAGGAGGAGGAGGAGGAGGAGGAGGGTAAGGACGGGTAGGAGAAGAAGAAGGATAAGGAGGAGAGTTTTGGATGGAGGAAAAAGAGGAGGAGGAAGAGGAGAAGAAGGAGAAGGAAATGAAAGAGGAGGAGGGGGATAAAGAGGAAGATCAAGAAGAGATGAAGGAGGAGGAGGAGGAGGAGGAGGAAGAAGATAAAGATGAGGATAATGAGGATAATGATGAAGAGGAGGAGGAAGATAAAGAGGAAGATGAGGAGGAGATGAAGGTGGAGGAGGAGGAGGAGAAGGAGGAAGATAAAGATGAGGATAATGATGATGCTGATGATGAGGAGAAGGAGGATAAAGAGGAAGATGAGGAGGAGATGAAGGAGGAAGAGCAGGAGGAGGAGCAGGAGGAGGAGGAGGAGGAGGAGGAGGAGGAGGAGGAGGAGGAGGAGGAAGAGGACTCAGCTTCGTTTAATTTCCCGTTTTGGATCTTGTGAATATTTCATTCTTCCTCCTCCTCCTCCTCCTCCTCCTCCTCCTTCATCTTCCTCCTCCTCCTCCTCTTCCTTCTTTCCTGTCCTGTTCTTCCTTCCCCTCCTCTTCCGGCTCCTAACAGTTCTCTTCCTATCCGTCTGTGTCTACTTCCTTCGTTCTTCCTTATTTGTCGCCTCCTCTTTTT
>NC_134800.1:5036111-5041111 GCF_046742065.1 Oratosquilla oratoria | reverse complement strand
TTAAAAGAGGATTAAATGACTTCATGGATGGGGATGAAAGGTCGTAATGGACATGGAACTCCCTAGTGTAGGCCTTACGGTCTCTTGTAGTCTCCTTTATTCTTATGTTCTAATCAGCCTCATCGACACAGTCCTAATCAAGGAAAAATCATGAAGGTTGTTGTCATGTGTGTCTTGCTGCATTGCCTCTGACCCAGGGCAATGGGCGAGCGAGATGCAAGGATGACCCGTCATCCAGGAGGAGCCAAGAAAAGAGAGAGGAAGGGAGGGAGGGAGTGAGGGAGGGAGGGTGAATGGGAGTAGAGTGGGTGGGTATGAAAGGGGTGGGAGCAGAGGCCATTTGTTTCGTGAACAAAAACGCCTAATTTTGGTCAAACTGAAAACGGAAAAAATTATCTACTTCGAGGGCTTTTGTGTGTGCGTGTGTGTGTGCGTGTGTGTGTGTGTGTGTGTGTGTGTGTATGTGTGTGTGCGTGTATGTGCGCGCGCGTTTCTTCTTCTTTTTCTTTCTTCTCTTTCTCTTCTTCTTACTTTTCTTTTCTTCTTCTTCTTCTTCTTTGTCTTTTTTTTCATCTCCTTGTTCTCCATTCTCTCTCTTCTTTTTCTCTTCCCCTTCTTCTTCTTTCTTTTTCTTCTTCTTCTTTCTTTCTTTCCTCTTCTTCTTCTTCTTCTTTTCCTCTTCTTATTCTTTCTCTTCTTCTCCTTCTTCTTATCCTTCTTTTTTCTTCTTTTTTTATAGTGTGGTGGAAAAAAGGCTTTCAAAGTAACCTGGTGATGATTAGTTCGTAGAGGGAAAATTCCTTCTACTCTTCTTGTGACGCCCTCCAAGGCCATTTCCATAATTGCTTTTCCTATAATCCTTCTCAGGAGGCAGACAGGGAACCCTTCCTCTCCTCTCACGCCCGTCCGTCTGGTCGGCAGCTCTGAGGTTTCCTCCCCCAGAGGAATGTGAGAGGCCCGAGTTCGATGATTTCAAGAACCAGTTCGAGGGGCGCCTACGTATATATACATATATATATATATATATATATATATATATATATATTTATATATATATACACATATATATATATATATATCTATACACACATATATATACATATATATATATATATATATACTAATACACACACACACACACACACACACACACACACACACACACACATATATATATATATATATATATCAAATCAAATCAGCCATCCTGAGTCCACTGCTGAACAAAGGCCTCCTTCATAGCATTCCATGAATCACACGACCGTGCCATCCTCTGCCACGTCACTCCTGCAAACTTCTCGATCTCGTCTCTCCACCTTCTGTCTGGTCTCCCTCTTCCACGCTTCCTATCTCGCGGCGTCCACTCAGTAACACACTTGCTCCATCGCTCATCAGTCGTTCGCACTAACTTACCTGCCCAATTCCACTTCCTCTCTTTTACTGCCTCTACAATATCTTTCACTCTAGTCTGCTCTCTCACCCAACTTGCTCTCGGTCTCTCAGTGTTATTCCCATCATTGATCTCTCCATTCTCCTCTGTGCAGTCCTTAGCTTTGTTTCCATCACCCTCGTCAGCTTCCAAGTCTCACACTCGTAGATTATTGCTGGTAGAACGCATTGATTGTAAACTTTACGCTTCAAACATAAAGGTAGAGAGCCTCTCAGGATCTTATCATACTTACCAAACACTTTCCAACCAAACAAAAAAAGTCTTTTTATTTCAATATCATGATCTTTCGTCACTTTCACCATCTGGCCTAAATAACTATACTCTTCAACTTCCTCAAGACTCTCATCATCAATTACAATTTCTTTGTTTTGAACTTTCGTGTTGAACATTACTTTGGTTTTACTCTTATTCATTTTTAAACCAACTTTTAGACTTTCTTGTTTAGATCGCTCAGCATATCTCGCAAGTTTTCTGCTCTTTCTGAAATAAGAATGATGTCATCCGCAAATCTTAAGTGGTTCAAATATTCGCCATTAATCTTCAAACCTTTCTTTTCCCAACAAAAACTTCTGAAAATATCTTCTAAACAAGCTGTATATATATATATATATATATATATATATATATATATATATATATATATATACATATATATAGGTATAATATACTGTATGTTCATTAATTATCTATCTCTTTTTGTTCTTCTTTCTATTTCTCTCTCTATTCCTATTTATATTTGTTCTTTATGTCTATTCCTCTCTCTTCATCTCTCTATTTGTTCTCTGTCTTTATTCCTCTTTATCTCTCCTTCTCTCTTTCTGTTCCTCTTTCTATTTGTTCTCACTGCCTCTCTTCCTCTCTCTCTGTTCATCTTTTTATATTCTCTCTCTCTCTCTTTAGTGTTTTCCTCTTTGCGTCCGACCTGATCATCATTCTTTAAGAATTTGTGAGATGCCTCTCCGATCTTGAAAGAATACTGCGCTGCTCTGGTCCATAGAGGTGTCCCAAAAGGTGAGGAGCCTACTACGCCAGGTGCTGAGTGCCTGCGGCCGAAGCCGTCACCCTTGCCCTATATGCTTTGGGGACCTTTGGGGCAACCAGCGGAACTTTCGTTTAGCGGAACTTCAGGTTAGCGGAGTTTCAGTTTACCGGAACTTTAGTGGAAATTTAATTTAGCGGATATTTAGTTCAGCGGAACTCCAGTTTAGCTGAACTTCATTTTAGCGGAACTTCAGTTTAGCGGAAATTCAGTTCAGTAAGTTTAGTGGAACTTCATTTCAGAGGAAATTCAATTCAGCGGAACTTTAGTTTAGTGGAATTTTATTTTAGCGGAAATTTAGTTCAGCGGAACTACAGTTTAGGGAACTTAATTTTAGCGGAACTTCATCTTAGTGGAACATTAGTTTAGCGGAACTTCAGGTTAGCGGAAATTCTGTTCAGTCAATTTAGTGGAATTTCATTTTAGCGGAACTTTATTATAGCGGAAATCTAGTTCAGAGGAATTTCAGTTTAGCGGAACTTCAGATTAAGTGGAACTTCAGTTTAGCGGAACTTTATTTTAGCGGAAAATTAGTTCAGTGGAACTCCAATTTAGCTGAACTTCAGCTTAGTGGAACATCAGTTTAGCGTAACTTCAATTCAGTGGAAATTCAATTCAGTCAGTTTAGCGGAAGTTCAGTTTAGCGAAAATTCAGTTCATCAGAAATTCAACTGAGCGGAACTTTATTCTAGCGGAACTTCAGTTTAGCGGAAATTAAGTTCAGTCAGTTTAGCGGAAATTCAAGCGGAACTTCGGTTTAGTGGAGTTTTATTTTAGCAGGACTTCAACTCAGCGGAACTTCAGTTTAACTGAACTTTAGTGGAATTTTAGTTCAACGGAACTTCAGTTTAACGGAGCTTCAGTTTAGCGTAACTTCAGTTTGGGTAACTTCAATTTAGCGAAACTTCAGTTTGGCGTAACTTCAACTTAGCGGAAGTTCAATCTGGTATAACTTCAATTTAGCGGAAGCTCAGTTTAACGTAACTTCAATTTAGCGGAACCTCATTTTAGCGTAATTTCAGTTTAGCGGAACCTCAGTTTAACGTAACTTCAATTTAGCGGAACCTCAGTTTAACGTAACTTCAATTTAGCGGAACCTCAGTTTAACGTAACTTCAATTTAGCGGAACCTCAGTTTAACGTAACTTCAATTTAGCGGAAGCTCAGTTTAACGTAACTTCAATTTAGCGGAACCTCATTTTAGCGTAATTTCAGTTGGGAGGATCTTCGGGCCGATGTTTACTAAACTCTTTTGGAGTGATCTCTTCTTCTTAACCTTTGAGGAGTTAAACTAACTCGACCGAAACGAGATGTTTCAGTTTTAACTGACGTCGGGCGATTTCAGTAAGCTTGGAGATTAACTTCAGATTTTAACTACTAATAGCATCACAAATATCATTACCACAAGCACTACAATTAGTATTGCTGCTGATACTCATATTTCTACTGTTACTACTACTATTACTGCTATTAATATTCTATCATTACTACTACAACTATTACTGCTACTGTAGTACCATTATTATCATTACTACTGACACTACTTGTATTAATATTACTACTTTTATTACTGGTACTACTACTTTAGTACCACTTTTACTAGTGTTACTAACACTACTTGTACTACTACTACAGTACTACTACTACTACTACTACTACTACTCTTACTTATTCTACTATTACTACTACTGCTACAACAACAATAACGCTTGCAACAACTACAAAGACTAATATGTACTAATCTGCCCACTACGACTATTATCATTACTATTAATTTCGGAGAACGACAGGAATAACAATATATAACGAAAACTGTCATTAAATTACATTATAACAACTGCTACCACTATTAGTAATACTACTAATGCTGCTACTATTAATATTATCACTCTTAGATCTACTATTATGAGTAGCACTACTATTATTATTGTTATTTCTGCTGCCAATGCAATTACACTAAAAAATACACATTATTTTTTATGAATAGCCTCATCCATGCTTCAATTACTTTCATTGCTAGCGTCGTTTGCAATTTTAATATCTTTTACGTTATTTTTCTCTCTCTTCTGTGTTTCTGGGCAATGTGTATCCTCACGTACGCTCCCCCACGTCTTTTCATTCTATTTCCGTTTTCTTCCTTTAGTTCAACTTCCCTAATCTAATAAAAAATTAAACTAGAGTCAAGACGTGCAACTTATAACTTTCAGTCACACGATTGAATTTTTCATATCATTTGGCTATTTTTCTAAAGATAATTAATCTTTGAACACATACGCTGTGTTTAATCTGTGATGGCGTATTGCGTCCATCCTATGATAACATTGGGAATGATGAACGCAGAAAAACAAGCTGCTGGTGCGTGTTCTTGTGCTCAAGTCTGAGCGAGCCAGACTATTTGCAAGACCAATATTCAGTAAAGCAGATATACTGAGAGAAATGGGAATAGATCATCAAATATACTGGTGGTTCATCGCGAAAGCTAACAGAAAAAACATACCACAGTCAGACCGAC
>NC_134800.1:5028611-5031111 GCF_046742065.1 Oratosquilla oratoria | reverse complement strand
TAAGATGCTGTAATTATTATAATTTATGTTATATTATTTGTTTTTGTTTTGTTATAATTTGTCTGTCTGATTTTCATTTATTATTAGTTATATGTCAATTTATTATCATTTACTATTTACCTGTTTGTTTGTTATTCAACTATACCAATGCATTTATTTATGTATTTTAATTGTTATTACATTGTTATAGTTTTAATTTATTATTGATATGATTTTTTTTTTTTCTTTTTTTTTTTTTTTTTGAAATCGACCTCGATATGGATCAAAAGGTCTCCTACCAAAATTGCCTTTGTAATCCTTATATTAGACCTCCATGGTAAGTCTAACTTTAAACTAATTTTTTTTAACTTAGTATATTATAGTGTATATTTACAGTGAACAAGTATCTTACATTGTCAGTTGGATGGTGTGTGATACATAAATGCAAAATAACCACAGGAAAAGGGAAACTTGTGACAGCAAGTACTTTCGTATGTTACATCTTCAGTCTGAAGATGTGATATACGAAAATACTTACTGTCTACAAGTTTCCCTTCTCCTGTGGTTATTTTACATACATATATATATATATATATATATATATATATATATATATATATATATATATATATATATATATATTTAGTGTATGTGTTCTTGTGACCTAGTGGAGTATTTGTCCGAGAATGTTAGGGAGAATCGTCGTTGTCGTTGTCGTCGTCGTCGTCGTCGTCGTATTTCAGCCCGTTCCCGGAAGAGGTGCTAAACCTGGATTTAGAGCAGGTCTCTTTATTTCTTCCGGATCCTGAACCTCCAGCTGGTGATCTGATTGGCTAACGTTACTCTCCTGTCATTGGTTGTAGGATTGTGACGTCATGAATAGGGTGACATCACTCTTCTTAGGCCTCTTCGTCCTCACGCAATTCATTAAAAAAATGTAGACATGATTGGATTATGAAATATATACTAAAAACATAAGACACATTTTCAGACGAAAGAAAAGGCTCTAATTTGGAAAAAATCTCATTATTATTTTCTCAAAAGAAGAAACAACTTTTGGACGACGCTATGACGTCATGATGTGAGATACACGGACCAATCAGAGGGCTGCTGCCAAAGATAAGAACATCTCCGGTCGACACATGGAGCGTGCCCCCCCCCCTCCCAACTTCGAAGGGTCCCTTGTAAGGTCTGAAGTCTGAAGCCGGTCTGAAATCGAAATGCAGACGCAAAGAGACCAGCATTGCCTCTTTCGTGTGTCAACATATCGCGATTGGGATGTTGGGTCGATCTCATCTCAAACAGGAAGGAATTTACAGCCCACTTTTGCTTTTCCTGGGCTGAAAAAGTGTACACACACGCACACGCACACACACACACACAAACACACACACGAATTTGAGACTAGGTATGGTAAATTGGAGAACAGGAAACGGGACCCGACGAGCGTTGCTCTTTTCCTATATACTACATTTAGGTAAAGCTGGTAAACTCTCTCTCTCTCTCACACACACACACACACACACACACACACACACACACACACACACACACACACACACACACACACACACACACACACACACACACACACACACAGACACGAGCGTAGCTCCCCCTCCCGTAAGATACAGCTAGGTAAATACACAGTGGTCGAGAATTAATATTTATTTGGTTGTCTTCCCCACGGACTGTCATTCGATCCATAAGCTTCTCAGGCGACAGGTCGTCTGTTTACCCGGTACTCAGGACGTACATAACATGGCACGCAACGACGCTAACTGCTACCCCTTGAAACTTTAATCTTGGTTTGGTGTGAGTACTTCTCTCTTTTTTCTCCGAAAGGGGTTAAAGTTCTTCTTTTTTTTTCTTGTAAAAGACGAATTTGTTTAGAGTTTGTTGTCACTGTCAACTGAAATCTTCATCATGGGTTAGGTGTGTACCCTTCTCTCCTAAAGAGGCGATGTTCTTCAGTTTGTTCTTGCATGTTCACGCGAACAAAAATAAAATAAAGAACAGCCTTGCCCTCGTGCTTGACACGGCACGCGAGCCATCCGATGTATGGTGGCCGGGAAAAATCAACAAACTCCGTGGCCGGCTAGCGCCTCCGTCACAGATTCAATCTTTGCTCTATTCTAATGCGGCCATTGTGCTCTGTCCATGCTTCTGGGAACCTGTCTTTTGTTCCCTGTGATCTTTGAGCAGGACTCCTGGCTCGTCAGCCTCCTTCCACTTCATAGAGGCCAGCGCCGTTCCGAGCGAACCGGAGAGTAGAATGTGAACAGATTTGCAGGATGATCATATCGCTGGGTGTTCGCCCATAGCTGTTTTGTGTGTGGACAAATCCATTATACAATAAGCGATTCATTATTGGTGAGATCGTGACTGTTTTATATGTGAACGCTTACTATAAGATAAACAATTGATTATTTATGAGACTAATTGTTTTGTATGTGAGCAGACACAGCGTAAAATAAACAATTCATTATTTGTGAGACCATAATTGTTTTGTATGTGAACA